>NC_050576.1:32562905-32705979 GCF_011100635.1 Trichosurus vulpecula | reverse complement strand
TAAAGGATTCTACCAATGTCAGCTATGCTCAGATGATAGGGGATGACTGCCTCCCCTCCAAAATTCAATCCATCTGCCCACCTGCTGGGTGAAGAGGATACAAAACCATCTCGGCCCCAAAGGAACTCACCTTCTACTAAGGCAAGGCTCTGGAACTGTGGTATGTGACCTTGTTCAAAAATATTGCAATGATTGTATTTCAACACAATTTCACTATGATTCGTTTCCTTTGTAATCCTACATTATTTTATTAGGTGCATTTAAAAATGGGTCTGAGAAGGGGTCCTTGGGCTTCTCCAGACTGCCTGCCCAGGGCTCCAGGACACAAAACGACAGAAGCCCTGGTCTAAGGGATCTCCCAGACAAGTGAACACAAGGCAATAATAAGAGGAGGGAGACAGCACCAGCAGCAGAGGAATCAGAGCTGTGGCACTTGGGGAGAGCCTTCAAGGAAAACACGGGGCCTGAAAGGCAGAGCTACCAATCCCAACAGCTCACACAGTAAAAAGCAGCAGCACATTACAGGCATGAGGAACAGCCAAGGCAAAGGCCTGGAGCGGGGAGACAGTGAGTTCTGAGAATGGCTAATAGACCAGTCCTGCTGGAACAGAACAGGCACGACTAGGTGGGTGCAGCATGAAAGCAGGATGGAAAGGTGGGCTGGAGCCAGCCTGAGGTAGACTTCAAATGCCAGACTTAGAATCTCCATTTTATCTGGAAGGAAAGAGAGGGCCCCCAAAGAGGCTTTTTAATCAGGGCATATCATGATCAGATCCAGGCCAGCTGCATGGGGGATGGGCTGGTGACAGGAGAGCCCGGAAGCAGGGAGCCCAATTAGAAAGCCAGCACAATAGGGCAGAACAGAGGGGAAGTCTCCCATGGTAGCCCTGAGCCCCACCCTCTCAGCTTCGGCCTCCCCTCACACTTCACTGAAAATACAGAGGCCATTCTGAGAGCACGCTCCAACCCCCACCCACCCCTTCTCTCGCTGCCTCTTGGTCCCCCACACGGCCTGTGCCTGCTCCTCACCTCTCTATGCACCTTAGAGCCCAGCCTTCCTCAATAATCCAGAAGACTGGCCCCTCTATCTCACCTCTCCCTTACCTTTCATCTCTCCCAGTCTACTGGCTGTTTCCCTACTGCCTATAAACACTCCCATGTCTCCTCCATTCTCAAAAAGCCCTCACTTGACCCGTTCATCTCCTGCCCCTTTGACTAAACTCTTTCATAAAGCCATCAAGATCTTTTTTTTTTAAAAAACAATTTTATAATTAAGAAAAATTCCCAAGTATTTATTTTCTCTTCCTTTTACCTGTCCCCTCCACCTCTGCAAAAAAGAAAAACAAAACCTTCATGACAAACATTCAGTTGAACAAAACAAATTCCCACATCAGCCACATTGAAAGCTGTGTTTCATTTTGCACAGTTAGCCTATGACCTCTTTGGGAGGAGATGGGTAGCATTATTCATCCGTCATTAGTCCTCTGGAATAGCAGCATGGTGTTAATTAGGGCTCTTGAGTCTGAGTTTTCCTCGTTTTTGACAATGTTGTAGTGCAAACTGTACTCCTGGCTCTGCTCACCTCGCTCTGCATCAGCTCAGAGAAGTCTTCTCTGGTTTCTTTGAATCCATCCCTTTCATCATCCTCTCTTACAGCCCAACCAGAGTCCATGACATGTCTAGCCATAAATCCACCCCCCGACTGAGGGGAACCCCTTAGTTTCCAGTTCTTGGCCAGAACACCATCTACACGTGCTACCTCCATAGGCGCCTCTCACGGCCTTAGACACCCTCCAAAGATGGACTCCCCCATCTCCCTCCCCAAAGTTACTGGCCTAATCTTATGACACCAGACACTGTCCATCCCTCTCTTGCCCTACATGCTCCTTCTTCCCTGGACTTTCCTGACAAGCATCACCCCTGGCTCTTCTTCTTGGCCTCCGCTGTGTCACAGGGAAGGCTTCACAGCCTGGGCCTCACACAGAAAGTTTATGACTGATGGAAAAAGAAGGGAAGGTAATCTATCCCAGAAGAGGGGAGCAAAGGGCAGGATGAGGAGACAGGACACAACTGTTCTTGCTTTTTCTTTTTTCTAACCCCTGGGTCTCCCTGTCTTACTCAGGCCCAACCCCACTATTGACTGGCCCAGGGGGGTTGACCTGCTGCACTTCTGATCTGCGGTGGTTCATACCCTCCAGGCGCATCAGATAGGTACTGGAGTCAGTGTGAAGGGACCCAATCACCTCAGACCCTGAAGCTCAGCACTCCCAAGCTCCAGCCATCCACCAGCCTCAGTCCCTCCAACAGGAGGAATCATGGGCACTCCATTCATCTTCCAAAGGATGTAACTGTTCTCTAAGGCTGATCCAATAACGGCTAGAAGCCTGTTTACGAATGCAAACCTGGGCCTGTCTGGGGACACTTACCTTTACTGCATATTCTTTGCCATTCTGCAGACTCACAGCACCCTGAACTTTGGCGTAGGCACCTTCTCCAAGCAGCTCAGAGGTCAGTCTGTACAAATCTGGCAAGGATACCAAGCAAGGAAAAAGGCCATCAGTTGGTGGAATGTCCTTTTTGGACCAAGCTTCCCCCCATCAGGCAGCAGCAACATGAAGATGAGATCCTGCACTTGCGACTTACTCCTGGCAGGCCCTGGGCTCTCTCTGCCTGTTTCCTCATCTGTAAAATGAGAGGGCTGGTCTAGAGGACTGCTAAAATGAGGAGCTAATCAGGACAAACTTCTGGGCAGAACACACAGTAGGTCATCATCACATCCACAAAGTAGCTGAGATACCAGGAGGGCTGGTGGTTTGTCCAATACACAGCCTAGTGTGACAGAGAAATGGGATGAGATGGGCATCCGGTCGCTCTCAGTGGTTGCCACTCCAGCCACTGAGTCAGGCTGGGCCTCCTATGGAAGCCAGCCTGTGGCAAGGCACAAGCCATATTGGCCCCAGGAACCCCACAAGCAGGACGAGCAGCTTGGACTGCCTTCCAAAGGAAATGCAAACCATCCGCATGCCCAGCAGGCTCGATGATTTCCCCCCCACGCCCTGCCCCGCCCAGGCCACCCACATACTCTGTTCTCTAATTTGTCCCTCCTGAGGGATCCTGACATGCAAGCCTCAGTCTGAGCCAAATCTTTCTTACCAAGCAATTCAATTTTTATCATTCTGACTCGTGAAAAACCCAGTTGTGCTTGCACAAAAAGCCTCTGATCTTGTTCATTGAAGGAGCAAGGCCCGTGAGCTGGGAAACGCTTCTAGAAACCTTGGGGTGTTCATACCCAGCACCAACCTGAGCCCTTCAGGTTCCCATGGCCCCAATCCTGCGCAAATCCTAAACTGGGGGCTTGAGATGATGTCATATGTCTCCTAATGGACTTGGTGGTTTGGAATTAGCTGTCTACAACAGCCAATCAGAGTGAAGGGGACCAGAAGTTACCCTTGTCTGACTGATAGAAGGCTCAGCTAGGAAAAAATCATTCCCTACTCAGTCTACAAAGTGGAGAAGCAGAGTCAGAAGTGCTAAAGAATTACATTCATTATTGGAATGAAACAAAGGGGAGGCCTAACATGACTGTTTATGAAGGATCTCCAAACCTCAAGAGGCATTTAGTTCACACCAGGCTAGAACCAAAGTACACTACAAAACACCTCCAACAAGGGATGGGGACCTCACTACCTGCGCCTCCTGAGGTGGCCTCTTTGTGAGCACTCCAGCACTAGGTGATGGCTCTCATGTTCCCCCAACTTCTTGAGGAAGCACCCCCTCATTTCACATCCGAGCAGTGCACACAGCACTAGTGCCCTCAGCTTAGAATGTACGCTGAGGCAAAGAGGCAGTGGGCAGAGGTGAAGGAGACCACCTAGATCTCAGTGCCACTTCAGCCCCTTACTGGCTCTGCAAGTCTGGCTAGCCACTTTTCCTGTTGGAGCCTCATGATACTCCATCATCCCAGCCCTATCTTTCTCCCCAAGTCACTGTGAAGATCCTCTAATTGGAGGAGACAGACCCACTGGACCTGAGGTGGAAGGGACCTAGAGGTCATCTGATCCAAGCAATAACTGAACAAAAGTCTCCTCTGCCCCATCAGCCTCTGTTGGAGATCTCCAGAGACAGAGTTCAGCACTACCCTCCAGGACAGCTCTCACCATGGAGGAGGAGTCCAAATCTGCCTCTCTGGGACTTCCCTCCACTGCTCTGGTCCAATTCCTGGCACCAAGCAGAGCAAAGATTTCAAAATGAAAGGGACCTTAGAGGTCATCTAGCCTCATTTTCAAGATGAGGAAACTAAGGCCCCAAGAGGTTTACATGACTTGCCTGAGGTGGCCCAGGGAGCGAAGGGAAGAGTTGGGATATGAAGCCAGAACCACTGACCAAGGCCAGCTTGCCCGTAGGGGTCCCTCCACTCCAAGTCTCTCCCCTCTCCTGGGCACAGCATTCCAGGACAGTGACCCCATCCCACCTAAATCTTCCCTTCTCCAGATATTTCTTTCAGTAATCCTCACCCGACAACACCCAAGGTGCTCCCTACCTGTTCCCTACCCTGGCTGCCCTCATCTCCTTTGGACGCTCTCCAGAATGCCAATGTCCTTCTTGGTGCCACGGCCTGAATGGCTGCCCCGGCTGTGGTCCACTCAGGGCAGAGGAGCAGTCTTCTGCCTCATCCTGGACACTGGAGCTCTCTAGGACCCCAGTGTCTTTCATGGCCACCATCATAGCACACTAGTGACTGCGAAAGCCCCGAGATCTTTTTGCCCCCACATCAACGGCTGTCTTGCCATTTCTCCGGCATCTTATACTTAAGGAGTTGTTTCTTGAGCCCGTATAAAACATTACAACTACCTCTATTAAGGTTCTTCTTACTCAGTTAGGCCCCGTGTTCTTTTTCAAGTCCAACTTCGCCATCCAGTGTAAAGGGTCTCCTTCCCAGCTTTGGGCCATCCAAAATTGACATGCGTGACAACTACATCTGTATTACCCAGGCCAAGCCTGGTGCTAGAGGCACTCCCCTGGGCACCTTTCAAGACTCCAAGAACTTGAGAGGTGGAAGGGACCGGCAGGGTCATTGACCTAGTCTAGCCTAGACCTGGGAGGAAGCCAGCCTCTGCCAGAAGATTCTTGAGGAGGAAGAACTTACCCACCACCATGGAGGGAGGCAACAGGAAGCTCTGAATGGGGAGGACTCCTAGGGCCCAGCCATTCAGCCTATGATAAAGAAACCCACTTCCTCTCTTCCAAGGAGAGGAGCGAGAGACAAGCCTGTGCGGCTGAGGTGGTTACCGGTGGGTAGGTTCTGCGTAACTGTTTAGTTCTGTTGTGGTTCACAACAGCCTACATTTCTATGGTGTTTTAAGTTTATCAAAGCACTTCACACCTTATCTGGCTTGATCATCACCCAGGTAGGTAAATCTCCTTTTTAAAAAGGAGAAGACTGAGGCTCAGAGTCTATAACTGACTGGCCCAGGGGTATAAAAGTTAGTAACTGAGGCAGGATTCAAACTCAGGTCTTCCTAACTCCAAGGTTACTGCACTGTCCTCATGGCCATGCAGGGGAGGAGGGAAAGGCTATGGGGCAGAATGAAGAGCATTTATCAGTGCCTGCCTACTATGTGCCAAACACTCCGATAAGGACTAGGCCTATGACCACAAGGAGGGTGGCAGCCCCTGCCAGAAATGGGGAGACAGACGCTATGGGAATGGTGGCCAGGGAGTGGAGCCCCAGGCAAGGACTTGCCACGCCCTCCCCAGCAGCACCGGAAGCAGGCCAAATCATCTGCTGTTTGGGTCACTGGGGCCAGAGCAGGAAGCAGTGCTGGGGGCATGTGCATTATGTGCACGGGGTCAGGGAGACGACATGGCCTGGGAGCATCGCCCAGAAGCTTGACCACAAGTGTGATGTGGAAAGCCTGCTAGCCTCAGAGTCAGGGCTGGCTTGGGTTCAAGTCTGGGCTCTGACAGGAGCTGTGGCCATGGGCAAATCCTGCTGCCAGCTGAAGTGCCCGGCATCAGCCTGTTTCGTGTCCTCCCTGTAACCCCTCTTCCTCCTGTCAGCCCAGACATCTAAAAACTGACCCACTGCAGGGACAACAAAGACAGGCTCTGGGAAGCCTGAAGTCAGAACCAGGATGACGACACAGAAGGGCTGTACAAGTGTCGATATCCCCAGATGGGGAAACTGAGGCAGAGTGACCAGGCCCTAGTCATACTGTCAGAGCTGAGACTTGAACCCAGGTCTGACCTTTCACTGACTGCTAGTTACCATGGTAACCTCTCTTCCCTCCTTTTAATCCTACCCTAACATCCTGTCTCTAAGTACTGAAAGATGGATCAGGCTGGTTCTGTTGGGTCCCAGGGGGCAGAAACAGAACACTGAGGGGAACTTGGAGAGATTCTCCCTGGGAAGGGGATGACCCCTTGTCAGACCTGCCATGGGGGGAGGGAGAAGGGGAAGGGGCTTGGACCAGATGCTCCTGAGGTTCTGGGATTGGTGGCAGCTGAGCCAGCCTGTCTTACAGCATCATAGTGACTAGTGTGCCACTGGGGTGCAGCATGCCGGGGTGCAGTGGTATGAGTCAACATGTCCAGGCTTGGAGAGAAAAGCATCCAACTGACCTTCAAACCTTTCTGGCAAGGAATCAGTCGCTCGGGCCTTCCGTTTCTTCTTCTTCCTGGTGCCACTTTCGGAGATAGGAAGGGGCTCGCTGCTGCCCATCTCTAGGAAGGAGAGGAAAGTGAATGGGAGCCACATAGAGAGCCACATCGCTGCCCCTCCCGCCCTCCTAGCCCTAGGGAAAAGCCAGGGAGGGCACAGGGAAGCTGCCTGTTAAATCTCCACAAGAAGGACTATTAATTTGCTTTGACCCAGAGGCAAAATGAAAAGCAAAGCCATAAGAGAAGATCGTTAACTATGAAAAGAAACTCAGACAGGCAAGCAGGATTAAAAAAAAGCTTGTGAGTCCACAGATAGAGCTCCACCCTGGGCTCTTCCCAGGCCTCCCAGACCAGTCTCTGAAACACCAGACAGGGAGGCTGCTCCATGTGAGATCTGGAAAGAGAAGGCTGGAAGGCGCCTGAGACAAAGAGATAGCAGAAGGTGCAGGTCAAAGAGCCCAGGGTCCCAATCCTGCCTCTCTCAATCTCGCCCTGGTTGCTCTGGGGAAGTGTTTACCTCAGTTTCCTTTCCCTCCTTCCCTACCCCTCTCTCTCCCTCCCTCACTCTTCAAGGCTGTGAAGACACTCAGAGTTTGGCAAATCTTCAACAGACTAACATGAGGCATCAGGGCAGGCTGGATTCCTTAGGCTTCTTTCTGCCCTAAATCCTATGATCTTGTAAGAGAAAAAAGCAGAAGTAATCAGGCTCCAGGATAGATGGGCATGAAGGAATAAGTGAATTATTCAGGAGTAAATCTTTCCTGTCAAGAAAAGTAGAGGGGAAACATGACACCCCCCTTTCTAATGGCTGCAGTATGAAGCAAGATCAGCTGGCAGTTCAAGCCCCCTTCACTAGAGGGGATGCAGCCCCTCCTGGCAGACACACCCAGAGACAAAGGACCAGCTCAGGCCTCTGGGTGCCCTAGATCACTGCTCTTTGTACTTTTTCAGAAAGGCACCTGACTGCAATCCTTTGGAGAGATGGAGACAGAGACAGAGAGACAGACAGACAGAAAGAGAGAGAGACAGAGACAGAAACAGAGACAGAGACAGAAAGAAAGAGAGACAGAGAGAGAGAGACAGACAGAGAGACAGACAGAAAGAGAGACAGAGAGACAGAAAGAGAGAGACAGAGACAG
Source organism: Trichosurus vulpecula (assembly GCF_011100635.1). Lineage (NCBI taxonomy): Eukaryota > Metazoa > Chordata > Mammalia > Diprotodontia > Phalangeridae > Trichosurus > Trichosurus vulpecula. The sequence continues at coordinate 32,698,180 of NC_050576.1, read as the reverse complement.
AAAGAGAGAGACAGAGACAGAGAGATCAGGACAAAGTGACTGAGACAGATGGACATGAGCATCAAAGTGGGAGCGATCAAGAAAGCAGGTATGAGACCAAGGGGTAGAAAGAGGGAAATAAATAAAATCCTGTGCCAGTAACCAATCACGGGGCTGCTTTGAAGACTCAACAGCGAGGGCCTTGCCTGGTTAAAGATAAATTACTCGTAGAACACACCACACGCTGATCCAGAATGGAGGCTTAACACTCTTTGCTGGCAGTTGGAAATAATAAGATTTCTCGAAGTCTCTGTGCCTAAATCCCCACCTGGGCAATTAAACCTTTCCATCCTTCTGAAATAATGGCCCTAGCGCACTGACGGGGCGGAGAGAGAGGAGGAGAGTCTTCCGGACCGACCTTCAATAAACACAGGCTTCGTTTTTTTCTCTGGGACTTTAAAATGGAAGCTGGCGAGCTGCTTGCCTGCCTGTGCCTCAACCAGAGGCAAGGTCTATGCACTTCTCTAAGGGCCCCAGCTGAAAACTATCAAAGAAATGGCAAGCCTGCCTGGGAAGATTGATGCCCACTGGTGCAGTTCTGCGGACTGTTCCCATACACGAGCACAGAACAGCTATTCGGAGAAAACACACGGAATGTGGCACTTGGTAAATCCCACAATGTTCAAGCATGGACGGTGGAGCAGTCAAGTGTCTGACAGCTCAATCTGGGGGAGGGTCCAAAGGGCAAAGTCAAACCTAAGTACAGCTCAGTCTCCAATATCCACAGTCACAGACCAAACCCATAGCCTCAGCAATCAGCTTCATGGAGCAGCCATGGGATCGTCTCACACCTGGGAGGGCTCTGAGAGGTGCCACCTTCTTCCCCCACCCTTCTTTCATTCACTCATACATTTAGTAAATGCTGATTATATACAAAGTTTAGATGACAAACAGTCCCCTGCCCCTTGGAGCTCACCAATCCCTGCCCTTTCCCACAGACATGGCATATCCCCAAAATGGGCTGACTTGGAAGTGCGGCTGGAGGGAAGGAGGAAAGAGAGTCCCTCAGGGGACTTTAGCAGGACATGGTCCCTCCCTAAGGTGAGATGATTAAACTAAGGGGGCAGGGATGAGAAAAGCCCGGTGCCCCCCTCAGTCTTGCTCTTGGGACAGCTGCAGCTTCCCCTTGCTCTTGGCAGCCAGCAAAAGAAAGAGGCTTTGCCCTCCACCTGCATCTGGCTCAGCTCTTCAAGAGGCTGAGGACCAGCCAAGGAGCCAGGGGATTTGGAGCTAAGTCTCATCCTCCTCTTCCCTTCCCTTGACCACCACAATCTGACTGAGGTGGTGAAGGCCAGCCTAACTCCAGCGGGAACTGCAGGGGAGGAGCAGGTGGCTTCCACCCCACCAGAGAGGCTAAGATATTCCTAGAACCTGGGCAAGAAAGGTGAACCAGCTGCTGCTTCTCTGTGGTTTGGATCATGGAAATGCTGAGACAGCCCCTTGTGGGAGCAGCATGCCTGTACACAGCCAAGCTGGAGCTATACACACAGCACCCCACACAGCATACACACACACCCACACACTCCCCACACAGCATGCACACACACCCACAAGCTCCCCACACAGCATGCACATACACAAGCCCACACACTCCCCACAGCATACACACACACACACACACACACACAGAGAGCATACACATATACCTACTTCCCACCCATACACTTCCCACACAGAATACACACACACCCCTCCACACACTCCCTGCCCATGTGCACATGTGCGCGTGCGCGCGCACACACGATACCCCTCCACACACACACAGGCATCCCTCCACACATACACATACACACTCCCCATCCACATACATAGCATGCAGACCCCCCCACACACATACCCCCTTAGCATGCATACACACACACACATAGGTATCCCTCCACACACAGACACCCCTCCACACACTCCCTGCCCACGTGTACATGTGCACACACATACACACACGCATGTGCACACACACACACACACACACACACACACACACGCGCGCACACCGATGCCCCTCCACACACACACAGGAACCCCTCCACATATACACATACACATACACACACACACTCCCCATCCACATACATAGCATGCAGACCCCCCCACACACATACCCCCTTAGCATGCATACACACACACACACAGGTATCCCTCCACACACAGACACCCCTCCACACAGTCCCTGCCCACGTGCACATGTGCGCACACATACACACACATACAATACCCCTCCACACAAACAGGCACCCCTCCACACACACACACACACACACACACACACACAGGTACCCCTCCACACACTCCCTGCCCACATGTACACATGGGCACATGCATACGCACACACACCTCCACACACTCCCCGCCCACATGCACATGTGTGCACACATACACACACACATGCACACACCCCTCCACACACTCCCCATCCACACTCACACGAACACACACATCCCTCCACACACTCCCCATCCACACACACACACACACACACACACACACCCCCTCCACCCCACAGCCTCAGGCCTACAAAGCCCAGTGAGTACCTGCTCTACACTGCATGGTCTCAGCAGAGGAAGGAGCACCAGGAAGAAGACATGGTTAACTTTCCTTGGAAGCAGAGCTTGTGGAAGGAGAGATGTTTGGTAACTAGGAAGGAAGAATGTGGAACAACAAGGTGTGAAGGAAAGAAAGCCAAGCCTTCCTCTGCCTTCAGGGGTCACCAGCCCAAAGCACTGGGGCTCTTTTCCCTCCTCACTCTATACAAACCAGCTCTTTTTTCCCCCAGGAAATTCTGACTCTGGATTTTAGAGCTTTCTAGAATCCTCCCCTGTCAGACCTGGAGGGGACCCTCTGAGACCAACAGGTCCAAACCCCGCCACCCCACCCCACCCCACCCCCGCCATTGATCAATACATTGACCAAGTCTGAAAATCTCCCCTGCGATGGACACTACTTGGGGAGCTCCCCCTCAGCAAAGGGGTGGGATGGGAGCATCTTCTCATAGCTCTTCAATAAACATTAATTAAGCAACTACCATGTGCCAAGCACTGGGCGAAGCCCTGGGGATACAAAGAAAGGTAAAAGCATTTCCTGCCCTCAAGGGGGTCACAGTCTAATAAGAGAGACAACATGCAAACCACTCTGTACAAACAAGCTATGGTCAGGACACATTGGGGATGATCGACAGAGGGAATGCCCTGATATTAAGGGGGAATCAGGAAAGGTTTCCTGTAGAAGGAGGGACTTTAGCTGAGACCTGAAGGAAGCCAGGGGAAGTCAGGAGGCTGAGATGAGCAGAGAGAGCATTCCAGGCAGGGAGCACAGCCAGAGAAAATGCCCAGAGTCTGGAGCCGCTAGAGTTTACTGAATGGGTGGGTGGGGGGGGTGACATGGTCAGAGCTGCTCTTAAGATGACTTGGGCATGTCAGTGGAGGGCAGACTGGAGTGGGGAGAGACTTGCATCAGAGAGATCAACCCCCCCCCCCACCCCAGCTCGTATTGCAACGGGCCAGGGCTGAGGTGACACGGGCCTGCATCAAGGTGGTGATGGTGTCAGGAGACAAGGACAAGTATCTGACTGAATACAGGGAGTGAGAGACAAGAGACAGGTTTAGAGCCTGAGTGATGGGCAGGATGGGAATGTCCTCCACAGAAATAGGACTTTAGGGGAAAAGAAACATGTCTACAAGACACGTCTGGTTGGGGATGTCTAACAGGTGGCTGGAAATGGAAGCCTGGAGGTCAGGAGAGAGGTTGGGTCTGGAGAAGCAGATCTGAGAATCATCAGCACAGAGGTGATCAAAGAATCCACAGGAGCTGATGAGATCATCAAGTGAGGCAGTACAGAGGGGGAAGAGAAGAGGGTCCATGACAGAGCTGTGGATGACCCCCATTATTATCAGGCAGGACTCGGATCAGGATCCAGCAAAGGGGATGAAGGGCCTCAGAGTGGTGGGAGAAGCAAGAGAAAAGTGTCTTGGGAGTGTAGAGGGAGAGGTCAATCAGGATGAGGACTGAGAAAAAGCCACTAGATGTGACAACGACGAGATCCCTGGAACCTTGGAAAGCACATTCCAGCTGAATGAGTTAAGCATGAGTCCAGCCATGGCTGGAGATGAGGGAGGAAAGACAGGAATGGGAGCTCATAGGAAGATCAGACACAGGTCTCCCGAGAGATGGGGAGTTGTGCTCATGTCTGTAGGCAGCAGGGAAGCAGAAGCGGGGCAGGGCAAGACTGAAGAGGATGGGGATGGGGATGCCAGAGGAGACAGTCTGCCAGGGTGGATTGGATGGGATGCGCAAGCAGGGGCAGCCTTAGGAAGGAGGAGATCGTGGCAGAAGGCATATGGGGGACATGCCATGAGGAGGAGGGAGAAGAGGGAGCTCACAGCCATTGGCCTCCGTTTTTTCAGTACATCACACAAGGCCTGAGAGGATGAAGGGAAGGGGATTCACTGGAAGGCCACACAGGGGGAGATGTAAAAGGACTGCCTCACAGCAGTGAGGGCCCAGCTGAGGCCATGAAACATACACTGCAGAAGAGACTTCCTCCAGCTTCATTTGGCTGCAAAGGTACCGAGGCAAGGGCAGCAGACAGGAGCAACATGAGGAACCGTCACTCCTTCTGGGGCTGTGGCAGGCATTCCGTACACATTACTTCTCTATGTACTTTCATTCCAGCCAGCTGTTCCCCAAACGTTAACACGCCAGTGCTCATGGCCAGTCCAGCTGCATGGGGGTGGGGCAATGCCCTCCTCCTCGTTCCTGTGTCTCAGAACCTTCTCTTTCCCTTTGGAAAATAACCTGACTGCCCATCATCCTCTAAGCCTCAGTCCCATTCTGACCCAAGAGGCAGCAATGGGCACCAGGGCCAAAAGCTCTCCTGAGGCAGAGGAATTGTGGCCATGAGCCTTGGGCCCTTTGCGACTGAGCCACAGAACTCTGTTGTGGGCGCACTTTCGCCCTCCAGGTCCCCCGTGGAAGTGAGGGGGAGTGGCACCCCCAGAGCTTCCTAACAGTAAGATTCGCACACATAGGATGGATCTGGGGCCAGGGAGGCTGATTGGGAGACTGATCGAACTGCCTAGGCCCGAGCGGCAGAGACAGGGCTATAAGAACATTCACTCCAACTTCATATCAGCTTTAAGGTTGACAAAGCACAGAAAACCTTACGCAGAGGAACAAATACAGGTGGACAGGCCCAGAGCTTTTATGGAAGACCTGAGCACACCTGGCAATGGAGGAATGTCAGCTCACACTCACAAAGGCCTGTCTTCCCAAGATCCCAGGGAGGCAGGGAGCACAAGCATGGTCACTCCCATCTGACAGAAGAGAGAGCTGAGGCTCAGAAGAAAGGAGGGACTGAATCAGGAGCTGGGAGTCGGTGCCAGGTCAGTCCTGACCCCAAGTCTCTCTCTCAAGCAATTTCCCTGGGCCAATGATGGGGACAGGGCTTCAGGAGTACCAGAGGACTCAGAGGTTTCTGGTCCCAGGATGATGCCAATAAGCAGAATGGGGAAGTCAAGGGACTGGGCTGCCAAGTCACCAACAGCATCATCAGAGAGAGAGAGCTCAACAGCAACAATTAACACACCAAAGAGTCTTTGCGACAAGGAAGCTCTGGACTCAACCAGGCCTGTAGGAAGCCTGCATGGGAAATCTACATTGTGACTAGATGGGAGATGAGTAGGGGAAGCACTTCCTGATGAAATACCGTGGGGCATCTCTGGAAGCCTCCTCCACAGTGGCACCATGAGGAAGAATTCAGAGAACAAACCACTGTGGGAAACCCAGTGAGAGCCTCTGCTAAACCTCAGGTAAGCCAAGCCTCACAACCCAAATCAGCATCAGACTGGGCGCTTCTTCCAGCCCCTTGCCCCTCAGAGAAAGAGCAGCCCCCGGACTCACAGAATAGTCCTGGCCCGGGCAAAGCCAAGTCCAGCTTTCTTTAAACAATGACCTGGAGCACTTCAAATACCAAGTCATTCTTACCTAGACTTTCTCTCAACTAGGTGAAGATGGAGCCCAAGCAAATTTGTTTCTCAGCTGAACTTGAGATTGGCCGGCCTGTCCTTTCCTTCTGCAGCTTTGCGGCCTTGTAATTCACCTGAAAAGGGCAGTGAGCATTCAGTTCCCCAGTCTGCTGGTACCTCACCACATGTGGCATCTAAAAGAGACCAAGAGAAAGCATGTGCTAGAAGCCTTGCACCCCCAGCAGGAAGGTCCACGCTCCCCTTCTGCAGAAGGGTGAACCCGACTGACCCCCTCCCTATCCCACACTCACGTGTAGACCTTCTACCTGGAGACTTTTTCATCATCAGACATGTGAGCATGATAAAAGGCCCAACCCACCAACTAGAGCACAGGACACATGAAGCTCTAAGGCACCAAGGAGAGCCAAGGAGCAAGGAAGGAAGATCCATGGAGAAAGAGCTCTGGGAGCCACTCTAGAGAAGCCACAAGACACTTCCCAGGAAGGCCCAGCCTAGAATAGCCAGTGGCAGGAGTGCTGCTGAATCACAGGCCTGGGGACATCCTGGCTCCCCCCTCCACCACAGTTTCCATCTCAAGGCTCCAGCCCCAGTTACAGGCTCCATTGTGGCTCTGGCCACTTCCTGACCCTCAAGCTTGAAGCTCCTTCCTCTACCCAAAAGGAAAAGTGCTGACTTGACACCCCAAGCATAATTTCTGGGCTCCTGTTCAAAAAATGTCCAAACCACCAGATGGACAATTTTACTTGGGCACCAGGCCCCTCCAGACTTTCCTCTGTCAATGGCGACTCTTCACACCATCAAAAACCCAGTCATGTCTCACTCCCCTTCTCATTCAAACAGAAAGACATTTTTAGCATTTATAGGGGGCAGACAAAGAGACTAAGTAATAGTTCATATTGGTGTACATTATGTATCAGCATTTCGATCAATGCAGATCTACATCTGCCCTATAACTCTGAGTCAGAGAGGTCTAGTGACCAGCCCTGGGCCACACAGCTTGTGAGTGTCTGGGGCCAGATTTGAACATGGGTGTTCCTGACTCCAAGCCCAGTGCTCTAACCACTACCAGTTACTACCAGCTGCCCAGATGTCTAGGCATCTTATATTTTTTGGTACTGCTCAAGATCCAAGAAGTGAAGCTGCTGACTGAAGCTCCAAGCAGAGTGCCAAGGGTTGCGTGTAGAGGGTGACACGTGACTTTCAAAGGGAAAAGGGGCAGAGAGGCCAAGATGAGGAGTCATAGCACCCTGACATGTGGACCTAATGTGTCAGGCCAGTGAACAAAGTCCAGACAGAGGGACCTGGCACAATGGTGACATTTCAAATATCAACTACCTACTGTGTACAAGGCTTTGTTTGTCTCCTCTCCTGGATCTCCTCTGCTCTGGGTCACCCCCTCTACCTGTAGGTATCCCCCAGGGTTCCAGCCTGAGCCCTCTTCTCTTCTCCCTCTGTACAACTTCACTTTGGGATCTCAGCAGCTCCCAAGGATTTAATTATCTCTCCATGCAGAATGCTGACAGAACCAGAAAGGTCCTTAGAGAACATCTAGTCTCACACTTTACAGATGGAGAAACTGAGGCTCGGAGATGGGGAATGGATGGCTAGTCTGAGGAAGAGCTGGGACAGTCCCATGTCTTCTGCCTCCATCCATCCCTAGGGTCCTTCCTAAGATGATGCCAGGAGTCTAGTGATAATACCAGTTACAAGATCATTTTGGGGTCTTGCTAAAAACATTCAGCAGGGTTCATTTTATCCAATTGAGCTCCATAGGAAAGACACGCAACTTTTTACAGAAAGTGAGGTAGACCTGTATTTACTTTGGAGTCTGGCCTAGCTTGCAGCTGGTGCCTCCCATGATGCCTTAGGACACGTCAATGACGAGACATGCACAAAGTTCACTGAACTGAGTAGAATTTAGACTTGATGGGGGGGGGGGGCGGGGGGAGCATAGGATATCCTAACAATTAGAGCTGTGACAGAGGGGAATGAGCTGTCTCTGGAGTAGAGGGTTGCCCTGACCCAGGGGCCATGCTGGGTGATAACTTAGTGGGGCGGGGGAGACAGACACCATAGATATGGGGATTCTTAGGTATTGGACCTGTGCCCACTGGAGTCTCTACCAGCTCTGACATTCTATGATTGGGCCCCAAGCCAAAGAGAAGGGGTAATTTAAAAAAAAAAAAAAAAAGGAGGCATTTTCCTCACCCGAGACTCTTGCCTCCTGAATCCAGGTCCCTGAACTCATGCAGTCCCCAGGAAGCATTAACAAGTGATGCCAAGAAGAAGGCAGGCAGAGAGGTCCTCAGAGCAATCACAGGGCTAGCAAAGAGGAAGCCCTCCTGACACTGTGATGGTCATAATTAACGCCGTCCCTCCATTAGTCACATCCTCACAGCAGCCAGACCAGAAGCCAAGAGAGAAGCCAGAGGCCGATGAGGCTGGCTTGACTTACTAATAAAAGATGGCCAGTAGCTGGACATCAAAGAGTCCTGTTTGGGGACTCAACCAGACTCACATTTCCAGAGGACCTTAAGGGTTACCTGAGGGCTTAGTGCATGTCTGGCACACAGTAGGCACTTAATAAATGCTTCTTGGCTGACCTTTCAACAGCCTAGTGAGAAGCTGCTGCAAGTACTATTATCACTCATTTCACAGAGGACAAGCCGAGTCTCAGAGAGGTGAAGTGATTTTGTCAGGGAACAAGCACTCTGACCTAGCTCCTTCTGGATCCATCTATGTCCAGAGCTCTTCCTACCAGACCACAGGGACTGGCAGCTGAGGGGCCCAGGTAGCTCGATCAAAGACAAGGGCCTGCAGTAAGGGGCCCACAAACCCTTTTCCAAACCAAGCAAGGGGACTGCCCACAGCACTTTTTCTTCCGATCAGTTCAATGAGCTTTTATTAGCTGCCTGGATTCCATGAAACGGAAGGAGATCCATCCATCTACTGACCTACCCTGGTGTTGAAATCTGCCTTCCCTCTAAAGCCTGCAACCTACCTGCCGGAGGCAGGGACCTCGGCTAAAGGGAAGAGTCAGAAAGAGGCAGCCTGCCAGGTCACAGGGGTTGTGGGCTCCATTCTCCCTCAGCCCACACTGCGCAAGCACCCTCTCCTGATCCCTCAGCCCAAGGATCAGACCCAAGGATTGGAGATCCCTGTCAGCTCCAATGAGTTCAACCCCTGATTCTACAGAGAGAACACTGAGGCCTAGTCAGGGGCAGAGCCAATTAGTGACAAGTCTAGGACAAGAATCCAGGGCCCCTACACTGTATCTAACACCCTGAGCCTCTGCAGACATCCTCTGTCCTTCCCCCTATCGTCTATACCCCAACGAACCCCAAAACAAGATCCAGACCCTCTGCTTGGAATATTCTCTTTGTTTAGCAAATCCCTCCCTGGCCTCTGAAGTCCAAGCCAAATGTCACCTCTTCCAGGAAGCCTGCCCAGATCCCTCCACTTGGGAACAAATATATCCTCCTTGGGCAAAACAAAGCCCCTCTCTGATGAACACATCCTGGGATGCTAGTTATTTCTGTGTGGGGTCTTTTGTGAGGGCAGTGTCAGCTATATATCTTCCCCAGGCCCATACGATGCTCTTCCCTCAGGAGGTACTTTAAAAACATCTGCAGAGCTGAATGCTTATGCTAGAGCTAAACAAACAGGAAAGATTTGAGGGAGGAGAAACCAATCCCAGGTGACCCTCAAAATTTATATCCCAAATCACCCACAAAATTCAAGAGAAAGGATCTGAGAGTGCCAAAATCTGATGAAGTGCCAGACACTTTGGGTACAGTACCCCAGATAAAGCTGGCCCTGCTCGCAAGGAGCTGCCGTTCTCCTGGAGGAAGCAGCAGGCACACAGCCAACTTACACAAAAAAATCTTTAAAAGTAATTTCAACACAATTGGGGAGGGGGAGGTGGGTTTAGGAAAGGTCCCAGAGAGCAGTGGCACTTCAGCTGAGCTGTCAGGAGAGGCAGGTGGGAGGAGAGCAGACATTCTGGGAGTGGGAGAGAGCCAGGGTAAAGGCCTGAGGCCGGGAGAAGCCGGGCCACAAATGAGCAGGACTAGAGAGTGCACAGAAGGGAGTCAGACATGTACATTAATGACAGGTTGTGGAGAGCTTGGAGGACCAAGAGTGGCTTTAATGGGGCCATTCCAAAGAGGGGAGGGTTTGGGGGAAGGCTCATGAGAGTGGTCAGAGGTGTCTATGAGGCATCCGATTCAAAAGTCTAATAAGCAGTTACAGATGTGGAACTTCAGCTCAGGAGAAAGATGAGTCAATCAGTCCACAAGCACTTATTAAGCACTTGCTGTGTGCCAGGCCCTGTGCTGAGCAAAGCCATGGGCCCTGCCCACAAGGAGCTCATGTCCGATGGGGGAGACAACATGCAAACTGCTGTGTACATAAAGACACAGAGAGAGATACAGACAGATAGACAGGTAATTTCAGAGGGAAGAGAGCAGAGGGAGGGGGGAGAAAAGTCTAGGAAAAGGCTCCCGCAGAAGGTGGAATTTGAGCCAATTCTGGAAGGCAGGCAGGGACAAAGTGGATGAGAGATTGAAGGCCCAGACACAGGCCCAGTGGGTCACAGAACACACAAAGGGCAGTGAGGTGTAAAGGAGATAATTAAACCTCTGGGAGCTGATGAAGTGATTAAGAGAGAGTGAAGAGAGAAAAGCGAGAAGGACTCAGGACAGACAGGGCCTTTCCAGAAAATCTGTCCTTAGAGGCAAGCTGTCAATGAAGCTCCAGGTCTAAGGAGCCAGAGAAGGATGGGCCAGACAGGGAGCAGAGTCACTGAACCTTGGAGGAGATAGACGGTCAATGGTGCCAGTGTAGGAGAGCCATCAAGAAGGATGAGGTATGAACGCAGAGGCCTCTGGGTTTGGCCACTAAGAGATCGCCAGTAACTCTGGGTAGAGCTGTCTTAGTTAAGTCAGACGGGAGAGGGCTCAGGAGAGAGTGAGAGAAGGGGAGGCACCAAGCTTTTTCAAGGGGTTTTTCTGAGAAATGGAGGCAAGCCACAGGATGGGAGCTTAAGGGATGCTAGGGGGTAGTGAGGACTTTTTTTAAGGCTAGGTCAGAGGGAACTGAAGAGATAGGGAGAAACTAAAAATGAGAAAGGATGATATGAGATGCAAAGATGGGAGGGGAAGGGGTTGAGGGCACAGGTACAGTAGCCGGGGTTACCCTATGCAGAGAAGAGCTTCCTCTTTTTCAGAGACGGAAGTAAAAGAGGAAATAGTGGGGGGTGATGTCAGTGGGTTATCAAATGAAGGGCAGAAGATGAAGCTCTTGTTGAACGGTTTCAATTGTTTTGAAAATATGAAGTATGGAACACAGCTGACATGGTGGGAGGTCTAAGGAGGGATACACAGGCTTGGAATAACCATTGTGGACAGTAGGATAGATAATCAATTAGGGACAAATAAAAGGATTGCCTTGCTGCAGTGAGAGCCCAAGTGGGATGAGAAAGTGGACCCAGGCAGCACTAAGAATGCTTTCCTCCAGCAGAGTTCAACAGCACTTGAGGAGGATGCTGATGGTGGGGATGACCTGGGAGTGTGGCTTGGCAAGGCACCGGAGGACAGATGACAAGGACCCTCAAGCAGGGCGGAGTGTATCCTTGTTCACTAATGCTTCAAGACGATGAAGCGACAAGAACAGAAGCAGAACAGGGCTACTGGTTTGGCAAAGGGCTGAGGAGTGAAGGGATGAGGAGTCAGACGGAGGAAGAAGGGCACGGCATTGAGGGGAGGGAATGACTGGAGAGTCATTTCAGAGTTCATGCACAGGGAGATGGGACATGGGAGGTGATGGCAAAGTCAAGAGTGATCATCCCTGTGTGTGGCTGAGGTGAAGTGGAGGAACCAGAAGGAACATCAGCTGGACGCTGAAGTCCCCTAGGACAAGGGCAGGAGTTGGGGTGAAAAAGGAGACTGTGGAGCTGGCACCAAAGGCACAGAGAAAGGAGGAAGACTGTACTGGGCATCGGTCACTAGCAGTTACCAGGAGCTGGGCTGGCTGAGAACTATGGCTCCATGAAACCCCAAGGGAGGACAGGTTGCTGGCTGACAGCAGGGAGAGCCTGGTAGTGGTGATGGGGCACATTCCACCAGCTTGGGGGTTAGGAAAGGGTGGCAAGGAAGGCCAAGGAGGCAGAGGGTCATCTAGTGGCAAGCAGGACTCAGTGAGGGCCAGAAGGTGGACAGAACAGTAGAAAAGAAGTCTAAAATGAAGGGACTTCCTTTTTTTCTTTTAATGATAGAGTGGGAATGCCAGGGGGCACAGAGGAAGGCACGAGTGGCTACACCGTGGGTTACTGAGGAGAGCAGAGGTGAGGTGGATGGGTCACCATGATAGTGGAGAAAGAGAGGAGGTCCTAGTGTAGAACCATGGAAGGCATCCACAGTGGGTAGAACACAGGTTTCCCTCAAAGGAAATTAAGGAGTAGTCAGACATGGAGGGCAAGATAGAAGGGGATGGAAAAGTCAGGGAAACCCAGAAAAGAGAGAGAAGTAGGTAGGGAGAAGAAGGAAAAGGGAAAGAGAGGAGGAAAATGAAATAGAACAAAAGAGAGAAAGGGGAAGGAGGGATGAGACAGTGGGGGGGGGAGGGGAAGGGAGAAGGGAAACAGAAGTAGGAACATTCTATGATGTAAGTGTCAGGATCCCCATGCCAAAACAAGCCCTCTCTTTTTACTCCTAGGAGACACCCTGATTTCCAGAGCTAAGACCCAGCAGGGAAGCTACGCCTTGAGCTTGACATAACAACAATCTTTTTGCTCACCCTCTGGATGATCTCAGCTACAGCTAAATCCCAGAACTGTTTCACACCAACATTAGGTGGTCCTGAGCTTGGACAAGCACCTGCAGTGCTCGTGTTCCGGCCATGTCCTGCTGTGAATCAAACTGGTCTCATTACTGCTGTTACCCCTCACTGTCAGGGCTACAGCTCACTGCATAGCCACCCGTGTAAGTACTGAGATTTGCCCACACTAAAGCGGGTCTCCTACTAGAGGGGGGCCCCAGCACATGTGTCTAGTTTCCCTCCAATGGAATGAAGAAAGGTTTTTGCTTCTTACCACTTATCTTTTTGGTTTTATTTTATTTTTAAGTTAACTGTGGTTTTGATAACTCTAAAAAAAAAAACCAAAAAACCAGGGAGCTTACACAGGTTAACAGCAGCTACAAAACCTCTGTGACTCTTTGGTCATTTGTTCTCGGGGTTGACATACGGCGACTTATATATCAACGAGGTGTCGCAACAGAGCCTAGAAATGATCTCAGAAAATACTGGGTCTCCTTAGCAAACAGGGAAACGTGGCAACCAAGGGCAATACCAGTAGATGATAAACTAATTTGTAATACCTGGAAGACGGCAAAAAAAAAAAAAAATAAGGAGCAACATTGCCTCTTAATCTAGGGGAAAGTGATAGAGAGAATAATGATTTTGCCAAAAACATGTGATCTGGTAGCGCACAGCTCCTCAAAGTCTCCTTGGAAACAACAAAAGCATGTGCAGCCAGTGCATGAGTTAAAATCAAGAGAGATTCCTGGACAGGGAGACAACAGATCAAAGTCTGCCCGTCTTCTGAGAAGTCTTCCTGTCATACAAAACAGGGAGATGTTTGCTCCCCTTGTCTAGCTCACAATCCGAATAGAAGATATTGAAGCTTTCTAGAAACTCCAGACTGCAAATGGCACTAGCCTAAATGAAGGACATGATGACTTGATTCAAATATCTGAAGGACAGTGGAGAGCCTAGGATAGAGCAGTGATAGGGTTCCAGGCCTGGAAGTCAGGAAGATACAACTTCAAATCTGGCCTCAGACACTTAATAGCTGTGTGACCCTGGTCAAGTCACTTCACCCTGTTTGCCTCAGTTTCTTCATCTGTGGAATGGGCTGGAAAAGGAAATGGCAAACCACTTCAGTGTCTTTACCAAGAAAACCCCAAGTGGGGTCATGAAGAATTGGACATGACTGAAAAATGAGTGGACAACTACAAGGAGAGCCTTAGTTCATAATCAGCTGAAGGAACTGGAAGGTTCTTTGGCCTAGAGGAGAGGGGTGAGGATGAGGGATATGTCAGAAGTGACAGTCTGGATATTTTTGGGTGCCCATATTCACAACCCTGGCACTTCACTGGAGTTGCAAAAATGCCCTGGGGAAAGATGAGAGCTGTCTTCAAGGATCTGAAGGGCTACATGTCACAGAGCCCAATTAGACTTGTTTGGCATGGCCCAGGAGGGCAGAACAAGGAGGAACAGGAAGAAGCTGCAGGGATAAATTTAGGCTTGATATGAGGAAAAACTTCACATCTTCTAAGTAAGAGCTGGGATATTTTTAGATGGCTGTATCCACAAGCGTGGATCCATGGAGCTTACAAAGCCATGCCAAGCACAATGCTTATGCCCTCCTAATCCTCCCCCCACCACTGAGAGGAGCCTTTTTTCATCATCAGAAGAGAGAAGGCCCCAGAGCAAGCTAGTCAGAGTTCATTGAGGTTGCATCAAGATAACCTGCTGGGCCCAGGAGCAGCTGACAAACACCCAGATGACCACAGAATTTCCCACTATCCATCTGCTCAGCAGCTGGGCCCACTGGAAGATGTGGTCTGCCCTGGAGGGCAAGAGAAGTGTGCCTGGGAAACACCACCCCACCTTCTTGTCACCAAATTCCCTCAGCCACTGCAAAACACACCTGGGACCTATGTGTGATATGTAACTCCAGGCAAAGGTGGAAAAATAAACAAACCAGGGGCCCTGAAAGGGCCTTCAGTGGAAGCAAGCAGCTACAGGAAGAACCAAAAAGGAGTCAGAGGCTGGGGAAGGTGCTGACGGCCACAAATGGGAGAGACATCACCCCGAGGCTTCCCTCTGCTCTCCATCGAGGCCAGGGAGACTTCTACTAAGAAAAAAGTGTTCCTGGCCCCAGACTGGCCCAAGTACTCATTCAGAGATCATGCCGGCAAGCCACCCCACCAGCTGGAGCCAACACAGCTGACAGCCCAGGTGGGTTATCTCAGCCTGGAAGACAATGGATTCAGCAGCTTTATAAAGCCACCCGATGCCTCCTCTGGCAAAGACCCTCCCCATGCACACTCTCACTGAGGTCACAGAATTGGAAGGGGCCTCAGGCCACTGAGTCCCAACAGTCCGTGAACAAAAATTCCCCTCTGTCACATCCCCAACAAGGGGGTGTGGCGCCTATACCTGAAGACCTCCCAAAAGAAGGAGCCCACCACCACACTAGGCAGCCCCATTCCATCTCAGGACAGCCCTAATTGTTGGGAAGTTGTTCCTGACAGCAAGACTCTCCCAGTACTAATTTTGTCCTCTGGGGCCGCCCTGACAAATGGCGGGTTCCCTTCTTTGGGGGGTGGGGAGTGGTGTCTGCAAACAGAGGTTGGAGGAGCATTGTCTGGTGTGGCCTAGTGGGGACTCTTGTCTTGTTGGGGCTGGACCTGACAGCCACTGAGGTCCTGCCAATTATCAAATTCTTTGATTCTGTTAAAGCCAGTCTCTATTCCACACAGCAGCCTTTCAAATACTTAAAGACAACTACTATAGTCTTGCTCCTCCACTCACCATTGTCCTTCCTCCACAAAGTTTTTTCTTCTCCGGGTTAAAAAGCCCCCAATTCCTCCAGTGGATTCTCCTCTAGCAGGAACCCAAAGCCCTTCACTATCCTGATCGCCCTCCTCCAGCCCAATTTATTACGGCCTTCCTAAAACGTGGCATTCAGAACCCAAGACAGCACCAAGGCGATGGGGTCTGGCCCCTCCCTCCTCCTCACCTGCGGCTGCCGTATCACACCTGAATCAGAGACGGGCAACCCTGGAGGCCAACCCAGGGCCAAAATGGAACCTTTGGTCCCCCATATCTGACAGAAGGTCCGTCCCATTCTTGGACACCTCCAGCTGCTAGGAAGTGTTCCCTGACATCCAGCCCAAGTCGATCTCTTCGGAGCTTCCCCTCCGGGTTCCGTCCTCTGATCAATGCTCCCTCAATGCAGCAGTCCTTCCACTCCTTAAACACGGCTGGGATGCCCCCCTCCCCGAACCCCCTTTTCTCCAGCTCAGTGTCCCCCAGGGAGCTCCTTCCACCAACCTCTACGTGACACGGACCTCTGCCCATCCTGGCTGCCCAAAACTGGGCACAACACTCCCGAGGGAGTTTAAGGTGGGCAGAAAGCAGCGGGCTATCTCTACTCCTAGACTCTTTTAATGCAGCTCAAGATCCCACAAGCTTTGTCCAGGCTGCCGCCCACCGCTGACGCCCATTGAGCTGGTGGTCCACTAATACCCCCGGATCTTTTTCAGACCACCTACAGTCTGGCCACCAACACACCTCCCCTCTTGCAAGTACAACTCCCACCCCTGCTCCCTCCTCACAGACCCCCTTGGAAGGAGTGGGGGCTCCCCAGTCTCCCTCCTTCCACCCTGAGACCCCCCTTCTCAGACTCCCCTCCTCCTTAAATACCCTTCTCACCTCCGCCTTCCCCCTTGGTCTCCCGCTCTGTCCCGCGCCTAGGTCTTCTCCGACAGGTCACAGCTCAGCTGGGAACCCGGAAGCACAGGGCGGAGCGGGGGCGGGGACACGCCTGCGCCTTGGGCCCTTTTGTAGCCAGAGAGGGGATCCGGGCAGGTTCGAGCCTGCGTACTGCAGACCTCCAGTCACCTCCCCCACTCATCCCAGGAACCTCCTCTCTCCTACAATAAGCGGATCAGAGCTGAGGCGGGGCTACGCCTGCGCCCTGACCCCCTCCCGACCTCCACGAGCACCGCCCCCTCCGCCCCCTTCCCTCTTCCAGCATAGGGGCGCGACGAAGGAATGGGGCGGCTCAGATAGAGGACCGCATGCGCCCACGGGACCCGCGGGGCACGGAGGCGGAGGCAGTTTTGCGCAGGCGTTATAGGATCGGGGAAGGCATAGGAGTATTCCTGCAGTGGTGACCCTGTTACATCAGTCAATCGGTAAACATTTATTAAGCGCCTACTGTGTACCAGGCACTGTGCTAAGCGCTGGGAGAATTCCCATCTCCACAAACCTATGCCTAGGTGGAGTGAGTGACTGCCTGACTGGCGGGGATCCCAGAACCTTTGGGAATAATAATCACCTGCCAGCATTGATTAAACACCTATTGTATACAAAATAGTGCAAAAGGCAGTACCTGCCCTCAGGGTGCTTACCATCTAAAGCTAGGAGCGGACTTTCCCGCAGCTCGTTTAAGATCAGGAAAATTCCTCTACTGCTATTTAACCACCTTTGTGCTAAGTGCGGGAGAATAATTATCTCCATTTTACAGAGGAAACTGAGGCTCAGAGAGCCCAGCTGACTTAAAGGTATCACAGTGTCGGAGTGTCAGGGTTAGGATTCGAATGCAGTCCTCATCTCAGCCAAGGTGCTGTCCTTAGGGCACCAACCTATTCACAGTCTCTCACCTCCTTCATTGATTCCGTTCAACCAGCATTTATGAAGTGCCTGCTAGGCCAAGTACCAGACCAAAAGGAAACAGCCGCTGCAGCACTGGATCTGGAGCCAGGAAGACCTGACTAGTTATGTGACCTAGGCAAGTCATGTCACCTGTCTGCCCCAGTTTCCTCTTCTGTAAAATGGGGGTATTAACAGCATCTGCCTCTCGGGGTTGTGGTGGGGATCCGCTGAGATCATATTTGCAAAAGCGCTGTGCGAACCCGAAAGCGATGTTTACATTTTAGCTATTCACTACTGTGGGGAAAACCGCATGTACATAAATGAACACAGAACGTGAAATACATACACATGGCTAGGAAATAATTCTGCAGAGAGAAGATACTGGCAACTGGAGTGGGGGGTGGGACCGGGCTTCTGGCAGGAGGTGTAGTCAAAGCTAGGAAATGAAAACATTAGGAGTGACTGTAAGAATAAACCCTGGGATGATTGGAAGGTCCCCAAGGGGAATGGGACACAGGACAGAAAAGAGGGCAGATGGAGGGGGATATCAGGAGCAGGGGGGAAGGAAGAAATTTATAGAGCACCTACTACGTGCCAGGCATCGTGCTAAACACTTTACAGTGATTGTCTCATTTCATCCTCACAATAACCCTAGGAGGGAAGTGCTATTATTAAACTCCATTTTATGGTTAAGAAAACTGAGGCAAACAGAGGTTAAGTGATATGCCTAAGATTAGACAGCTAGTTAAGCATCTGGGGTTGGATTTGAACTCAGGTCTTTCTGGCTGTAGGCCCAGTGCCCCCTGGACCACCTAGCAGCCTCTGAGACTCCTGGCTTCCAGCCCTGACCCTGACACTGAGGTGGTGCAGGATCTTGGGCCAGCTCCTTCCCCTCTGGGTCTGCCAGAGGAGAGGGCCCTAAATAATCTCTGAGATCCTTTTGAATGTCAACATTCTATGTTCTCAATTAGAGGATGTTTCCTCAGTTTGGGGATGGGAAGGGGGTGGGGGTATGAAGAGCAATAGAGGGTAAAGGTCACCTTTTGGGGCCTCTCCTAACCAGGGTTTTGTCAGGGTCCTCATTTGGGCATGTGTGGATGCCCCTTAAGAAAGGGTGAAGCTTCACACCTTCCCAGGTGCTTCCTGTTAGAGCTACTAGCTTGGCAGGCTGCTTTTCCCTAGAATAACACACTGTCTGTTTTCTCTCCCATCTTCCACTATCACAGACAGTTGTATCCTCCAGGGCAGAATCTCAAGGTTCTAGGGGGGTAACCTGAAGGATTGCTGCTCATGAGCCCCCATCCAGTGTGTTCCCAATATCAGTCAGCCAGTGAGAGTTCATTAGCTTTTAAAAAGAGGTGGGATAATAAAATCAATCAGTACAGAAAGTCTAGTACAAAAGTCTGGGATATGCCCTCTCCATAAATAAATGCATAGGAAATTGGGTTCAAGCTCCAAGAGCCATTGTAAAGAAGGGAGACCCCACAACTCTGGATTGGATGAAAGTCCTTTTCCCCTCCTTCCCTGGAGTCTTTGTGAAATTCCCTTGGTATGTATCCTTCTCTACAGGGCTTCCAGGATTCCCGTCATACTCTCTGAAGCTGCTTTTCTTAGTGGGTCTCGTTTGTCCTCTCTCAGCTTCAGGCTGAATGCATTATTTGTTACTGGCTTGGACTCTCCAATGACAGGATCAATTGAAGTGGAGAAGTGGGGAAGAGTAGACCCTCAAGGCCAAAGGCCTCTATGTTCTTGATTAAAAAGGAGACAAGGTCCTTAGCTGAGGGGGGTGGGGGTGTGTGTGTGAAGGTTGGGGTTTATAGAGACGAAAGGTTTGGAAGAGTCATTATGGAGGTAGAGGGTCAGTCAGGAAAAATTCATTCATTCATTCATTTGTTCATTTTATAAACATGTATTAAGTACCTACTATGTGCCAGGTACTATGTTAAGCACTAGGGATACAAAAATAGGCAAAAGATAGTCCTTGCCCTCAAGAAGCTTACAGTCTAATGGGGGAGACAATAGGCAAAAAATATATACAAAGCAAATGTTTATACAGGAAAAACAGGAAATAATTTTAAAAGGGAAGGTACTGGAATTAAGAGGGGTTAGCAAAGGCTTCCTGTAGAAGGTGGGATTTTAGTTGGGCCTTACAGGAAGCCAGGAAGGTCAGAGGAGAAGAGAAGAGGAGAGAGAGTGTTCAAGGCAGGGGGGACAGTAAGAGAAAATTCCATGAGTGGAGAGATGGAAGGTCTTGCTCATGGAATGGCCCAGAGGCCATGGGGGGGTGGGGGTGGGGAACAGCCTATGCAAAGTTGGAGGTGGGGGAAGGGAATAAACATTATAGAGTTCCTACTATGTGCCAGACACTATGCTAAGTGCTTTTACAAATATTTTCTTATTTGATCCTCACAATCCTGAGAGGTAGGTGCTATTATTATCCCCATTGTACAGATGGGGAAACTGAGGCAGCCAGAGGTTAAGTGACTTGCCCAGGGTCACACAGCTAGTAAATGTCTGAGTCTACATTTGAATTCAGTTCTTTCTGGCTCTAAGCCCAGTGCTCTATCTACTGCACCACTAACTGGAAGTGATTCGTCCATCACTTCTAACCCAAAGCAAAGATGGTGGGTACTCGATAAAAGGAGAAAAGAACTCTTAGGGACAGGATTCATAAGGCATCCCTTGGCCCTACATGATCCTTACATGTCTACTCTGTGTGTGCTCGTGTTCATGCATATATGTGTGTGTGTGTGTGTGTGTGTGTGTGTGTGTGTGAGAGAGAGAGAGAGAGAGAGAGAGAGAGAAGATGCCTCTTGGTTTGGGGAGGAGGGTGGGCAGTCGTTTTTATGCTTTCTGTCCTTGCTATACCTTCTCAATAAATACTCCTTTGTAAAAGCTAATCAGCATCAACTGGCTCATTGCTCTTGGGAAGCACACCAGATAGGGGCTCAAGAGTGATACTATCAGAAGCTACAAGCCCTCCAAGTTATTCCTAGAACTCTAAATGGAGGGGTAGTCAGCTGCCCTCGGGGAATTGGCCACCAGGATGAAAGAGGGACCCCAGATAGGGAAACTGAGGCAGACCCAAGTTAAGTGACTTACCCAGCAAGACTAGATCTTCTTGACTCTAAGTCAGGCTCCCCATCTGGGCTGCCTCATAGTCTTTCTACAAGATAATCTCATCATTCCTGTCTTATTTTGCTTTTCTGTTTAAGTTTCTGTTTCCTGGTAACTGTCTCCTTTCAGCTGTCTGGCCATATCCTTCCAGAGATAACTTGTGACACCACAAGGCCCCCTCCCACCCCGCCTTTCTGCCTTCCTCCCCTTTCACAAGACCAGATCAGTCACGAGGCTCCTGCCAGTACTTTTCCATCCGGCCTCCTTCGAGGTTTTCCTTAGGGAAATGTCCTGCTGGTCCTCATGCTCCTTGGTCACCTGTGGTACCTACAGCCGGCCTCAGGGGCAGGCTGTGGCTGTGCAGAATGGGGCAGCCACTCTTGAAGACTCCATGACCTCCTGCTCTGCATGGGAAGCAAGAGATAAACAAGAGCATCCCCACAGATGAAATCCCAGATCTTCTTGCTCTCTCTCTCTCTCTCTCTCTCTCTCTCTCTCTCCCTCCCTTTCCCTCTCCCTCTCCCTCCCTCCCTCCCTCTCTTTCTCTCTCCGCCCTTCCCTCCCTCCTCTCTCTCCCCTCCACTCTCTTCCTCCTCCCTTTTTCTCTCTGCCTCCCTCTCTCCTTCCCCTCCCTTGCGCTCTCTCTTCTTCCTCTTTTTCCCTCCCTTACCTCTCTCTCTGTCTCTCCCCTCTCTTTCCTCTCTCCCTCTCCCCTCTTTTTCTTCCTCCTCATTCTCCTCCCCCCCTCTCCCTCCCTCTCCCTCTTTTCCTCCCTCCCACTACCACCCTCCTTTTCTTTCTGTTTCATTAGTCAACAAGTATTTATTAAAGCCCTGCTAAGTGCTAGAAATACCAAGAAAGGTAAGAGCCAGTCCCTGCCTTCAAGGAGCTCACAATCTAAGGGGGAATACAGCACAAAGCAAGTGTGTTCTAACAAGCCATTGACTGACCGAATAAATTGTGAACAATTAACGGAGGGAAGGCACTAGCATTAAGTGGGATCAGGGAAGCCTTCCTGGAGAAGGGGGGATTTTAGCTGGGACTCGAAGAAAGCCAAAAGGCAGAGATGAGGAGGGAAGGCATTCCAGGCACTGACCTGAAAGTTTGGTTAAAAGAGGCAAACAAGCTAGATGATCTATATTTTTGTTATTTATTTCCTTAAAGCTAGCAGCATACATACATGTATGGAGCCAGATGAAATCTGACTGTCTGAACGAAAGCATGAGAAGGCTTAAATACCTTTTAGAACAGTCCCAACTCAGCATGTCTGTGTCAGTCAAATTTATGATCTCCATGTATGTTTAATCATAGTATAAGAAAGGAATTTCTTAATTGGATAGGTTGTAAATACAATAAGATAAGAGAGTTGACAAAGTGTCAGTTGAAATTCTGATCCAGGACATCTGTATTTTCTTTACCATTAATATACCATAACATGTCCATAAAATATTAAGATAAGAAAAAGTCCCATTATTCAAGATAGAGTCTTGGGTTGAGGGTCCCATCCTTAATGACCGTGAGCAGAGGAAAGATTGCTCTTAAGTTGGCCCCATCTGGCCTTGTTGACATAGGAAGAGGTAGTCTCTGAGTTTACTCAGAGAACAAAGAAGCTGTTAGGTCCAGGCTCTTCTTCTGGTTAATTAGTTCAGACTTTGGCCCTTATTGGGGTTATTAAATTGATATTAAATGATTATCACAGGCAAGAGGCACAACCAGTGAAAATGCCTGGAGCTGAGAGATGAAGGGTCTTATGTGGGCAGTAGCAAGGAGACCAGTATCACTGAATATAACAGTACATGGGACTTTAAATGCCCCATTAGATTGTGAGCTCTTTGAGGGCAGGAACTGTCTTTTGCCTTTCTTCTTTTTCTTAGGTCTTAGCACAATGCTTGGCATACAGTAGGTGCTTAATAATGTTTATTTATTAATAGATTGCTCTAACTCCTGGCATAATAAGCTTATCGACTGACTGACAGAGGATTTTATATTTGATTCTGGAGGTGATGGGGAGCTGCTGGAGTTTATGAAGGAGGGGGATGATATGGTCAGACCTGCACTTTAGGAAGATCACTTCGACAGTTTGAGTTGGGGATGGACCGGAGTGGGGGGACACTTGAGGCAGGCAGACCTCCCCCCCCAGCAGCTAGTGTAGCAGTCCAGATGTGAGGTGGCAAGGGTCTGCACGGGGGGGGGGGGGGGGGGGGCGGCGTGGCAGTGTCAGAGGAGAGAAGGGGGGCATATTGGAGACATCTAGGTATCTCTCTTGTAAATTAGATCCAGAACCTGAAAAGAGGCAGCAGGTTACAGGAGATGGGGCACTTGGCTTGGAGTCAAGAAGACCTAGGTTCAAATCTCACTTTGTGCGCTTACTGTGTGCCTCTGGGAAAGTCACTTGACCTCTCTGGGCCTCAGTTTCTTTGTCTGTAAAATAAGGGGGTTGTGCTTGTGCTCCTCTAAAGTGCTTTTGGGCTCTGATTCTAAGAGCTGTATGATTTCCCTGAGCTCTGATCGGCTGGTCCATCAGTTCATGCAGGATAGCATGATCAGTTTGACCTTTCCAAGTCAATGATATGAAGGCAGCATGGTTCTGGGTGATGGGAAGGTCTGCCCTGGGAGCCCACTTGCCCCAGGTGACCCTAGGGTGGAGTGACAAACACAACGTTCCTTTAAGGCTCAGTCCAGGGGCCACCTTGGACAGATGGCCCTTCCTGGTTTCCCCAGCTGTGGGTGATCCTTTACTCTCCAAATCACTGAATTGATTTTATATTTACTTTGTAGTGACTAATCGGTACAGGTGTTGTGTGTTTCTCCCTCCTCCCCTCCCATAGAAGGGATGGCCCTTGAGAACTATCTTCAAACGTTTGCCAGCTCTTCTGGGTTCTGCTCAGCCCCAGGAGGCAGAACGAGGAGCCAGGGCTGGTGGAAGAGGAGAGGAGCCTGGGGCTGAGTGAAGGCAGATTAACACTCGAAGTAGGTTTGGTAGAACTTTGCTAGACAAAGGAAATGAGCTGCCTGGTGAGGAAGTGAACCGCCCCTCTGTGCTCCAAGGGAGGCCTGCCAGTGATGTTGTCCAGGGGATCTCCGTCCCTTCCAGCCCTGAGATTCTGGGGCTCAGGGCTCATCGCACCTCCCAAAAGTAATTCCAGGTACTATGGGTGGGGCTGGCCTGAAGACTGTGAGCCTGGCTTTAGCCCAGACAAAATGTGGGCAGATAAGGTTTGCTTGCTGTGCCCCCTAGCCTAGGGATCAGGAAGGGTTAACTTTGAGTCTGAGAGGCAAGAAGGCAAGGTCTGGAGCCTGGGTTGGACCAGTCTCGGTGGACCAGACCAGGGTTCTTAGTGCCTTCTAAATTCCCCCAATGCAAAGCACAGAAGTCTTTCCCAGGGCCAGCCCCCACCCCCTCCACAGCACTTCTAGGAGAGCCCCGGTATTCTTTCTTCTCCACACCTGTGGAAGCCCCAGCTGGTCAGGGTTTCAGGACCCCACCAGTCTCAGGCAGAGCCCTCCTACTCAGAGCTCAGAGCCAAATGATGGGGTACAGGCCCAAGCGGCGACCTTTGTCTCTTACCCCAAGAGTTTATGTCCCATTTGTCTAAAGGCCCCTGGAAAACCCCACCTTGAAATCTTGGATTTCCCCACTAGATCTGGTGTCCCCTTGAGGCCATAAACCTTTCATTATCTTGAAGTCCAAATCTCTGTTCAGCTACTCCCCACCTTTAATTTTATTCTCTGGGCTACTGGCCACTCCCATCAAGATCCTCCTTAGATTCAATCTCTGTTCACCCCAGGATACTGGTCATTCCCTTCAAGATCTTCCCAAGATCCCTCTCATCACCCCAGGCTACCAACCACTCCCATCAAGACCATCCCTGGATGCCCAGACTACGTGGCCACCTCTGGATTCCTCCCTAAGTCTTTCTCTATATAAGCCCCATCTTGTTTTCATGAAAGTGCTCAGGTTCCATCTGGCCCGCTGGCATCAGCATCACAAATGCTCAGATTCCTTGAATCTACCCAATATGGTGAATCTTTAATAAACTTTGTTTTTCTTTGACTGCAAGAAGGCTTGAGTCGAATTCACTCGGGCAGGACCCGGCATGTCACTATTTCTGGGTCCCAGCACCCCTAAACCTCAACAATACCAGCCCCACCCAGGCTGGCCCTTGGATCTCGGACCAAGGCACTTCCCCCATGGGGGTGTGGTAGTCCTTGTTTTCTAAAGCTTTGTACATCAAAAGAGCCCATCTGGCCAGACACAGAGACATAGGCTGTCTTCCTTCTTTATTTTTCTTTGTTTAAAATAAAAATAATACACTCTTTCCCTTCACTTGAGAAAAATAGTTTTACCTTCCCTATGGATCACCAGTGACCCCAGCAAAGGGTGATTCCAATCACTCTGATTAACCACTGGGTGAAGGGGTGGGGATGGGGGGCAGAGAAGCTTCCTGGAACCCTCTCCAGGCTCAGACCATACCCCGCTCCCTGCAGTCTGCTTCCTTCCACATCTTCAGAGTGACTAGTTCCTGGGAATGGCAAAAGTCAATTAGGCTCAGGTCTCAGGGGGTGGGGGTCTCTCCCCACCCTCTTAGTTTAGTCTGGGTTGGCTCTGGTCCCAGTAAAGCTTCCATCAGGGTTTACAAGATGGGCAGGCAAAGGGTCTGCTGACCATCCTGCATTGTGAAAAGCTAAAACCGGAGGCTCCCTGAGGACAGGGACTGGCCTGGCTCAGAGTTGGGGGAAGGGGGAGGGCAAGGTTCAGTAATAATTGGCTGCATAAGTGGACAGGACTCGGTGGCATCTAAATAGGGTGGTGAATGTGAAGGTGGAGGGGAGAGCTCAGCAGCATTCCCAGCAGGCCTCTGCTCTCTGCCATTCATTCTTTCTCCACCTTCAACCCCACTGGGTCTTCAATGAGTGTGTGAAGGATAGGTGTGCACAAATGCACAGAATGAGAGGGATCTGGCCTGGATACATACGCTCCTTACACTGGAAACCCTTTTGCTTCAAGCAGTGAAGAATCCTGAAGGGTTTGGCCAAAGGGCCGACCTGCCCCAGCTTTGGGGAAGAGTCCAAGAATGGTCTCTTCAATGCAAATAGCTTATTCTGTGGTGTCCTGACAGTCTAAGAGCAGCCTCATGAGCTCATGAGCCCGGAGTGGCTTTGCCCAAAGATGTCTTTGTAAGGGCTCTCAGTGGATGGCTTCCATCTGTGCTAAAGACTAAACTGTAGCACGTGAGATCTTGGCTAGATGCAAGCAAGGCCTGCTTGGTTGGTGACTTGTGGTTAATCCCCTGAAAATGACTTCTTGAGGTAGGGAGGGACAGGGGACGTCTGAGAGCGGCAGGGTTCTTCCACACTGCCCCCTCCCTCCCAACATAGTCATCCTGAGTCCAGAGGATGGATGAGGTGGCCTCTCCTAGGAGAGCCTCAGGCTGGGAACCAGAGTTGGGTAGGGGGCCTTCAGGGCAGTCAGGACCAGGGTCCCCACTGTTCACTGAGCCACCTTTTAATTCTTGGTTCTACAGGGTCCTCCTGGTGGAGGAATGGTGGCATGGATACCCTCCCCTCCCCCAAATTGTAAAATATTCTTCACTTACTGCCCCATATGCACGAGGCCCTTAACTCCAACACATGAAGCCAGGAAGTCACACATAAGTGCATACATAAGTACACACACACACACACACACACACACACACACACACACACACGGAAGGAGTCACACCTACACATAGGCCTAAGTACAAGAGCCAGACACACACTCAGCTCTTAGCTCAGTGCCTGGTACACAGAAAGCGCTTAATAAATGCTTCTTGCCTTCACTGACAGTCCCTTGAAGGCCAGTGATGTCACAAGGTCACACTCAGGGCCCTCCTGGCTCTGGCCCCTACGCTGTTCAAGACTTTTAGGTTAATTATACCCCTACATCAGTTATCTCCCCAAAGCTGCTCAGGGGCCTTGTCTAGCTTGGGGTGAGGGTGGGGGAGGTCTCCCAAGGAAAATGTCAGATTCATGACACGCTCCTTCCCAGCAGTTTCTGAAGTGTGTGCTTTTCTTTCTGTCTTTCTTCCTGGTCCTTCCCAACCCCCTTCCAGCAGACGAGAACATGGGCAGATTCTGGAAAATGAAAACTGGTGTTTGGAGGGCCTCAGGAGGGGCACCAGGAGAAGATAGTGGCTGCGGGCCTCTCCACAGCCAGAGCCACAGTCTCGGGACTGTTGCCTTTTCCCCACCAAGGTCCCCGGAGCTCCAGGCCAAAGGTCAGCATTGTCCCCCAGGCAGCTGGGAGCTCAATGACAGATCCTCTCTGTCATCTCTCTCTGAAATGTCAAAAGCAAGGACAAAGAAGGTCAGGGCTGAGCATCCGGAAGCCCCTAGGCCTCAAGGCCTATTCTCCCGCCTCCCCACCCCAGTATATTCCTCCCTTGAGAACGTTGTGATCTTGTACCCTGGGGTATCCAGTGAGTTCTCGGGGCTTCATGAAGGCTTGTGGCAATGAAATGGTAGCAGGAAGAACCTCTATATAATAAAAACGATCTCTAGCTCCCCATTGATCTAGTTGGCACAATCAGAATTTTATACATTAGGCTTTCTTACAGTGAACCACCCCTAAAACCATCAAGCCCCAGATAGAGTGGCCAAAGAAGTGAGACCATGATGCCTCCTGCCACAAAACCACAATGTGGACAGGTCTGGAAAGGAGGCCTGCATTGCCCTCGATGGGTCGAGGACAACACAGTGTCCACAGAGAGGGCAGCAGAGTCTCCCCAGGCTGGAAAATGACTCCTGTGTTAGATGTGAAGACACGGAGCCCACAGAGGGAATTTAAGGCAGTGGGCCTGAGGGTGGGAGCCCTGGGTTCAAAGCTTGGCTCAGACATTCACTAGCTCTGTGACCCTGGGCTCTTGGGTCCTCAGCTTCCTCCTCCATGAAATGGGGATAATAATGGGTTTTGGGGAGTGGGGAATGGTTTGTAAGCCTTAAGGCCCTGGACAAATAGACATGGTGGTCGAGGAGGCAGGAGGGCCTAGAAGCCTGGAGTGAGGGCCAGCCCTGAGGCCTGTCTTACCAGTGGCTCTAGCTCCCGGTGGTCCACTAGGCTGAACTCCTGGATAAAGTAGTAGAAGTGCTTGTAGCAGGTGTTGACATGGGCCTCAGCACCCATGGCGATGATGCCATCAAAATGGTGGATGTAGACATGGACAAAGACCCGGAAAAGGCGGGTCAGGATCTTGGTGCACACTTGCTGGAAGTTCTTGGGGAAGGGGATCCCTGCAGGTAAAAGAGAAAGAACTGATTTGGAATCTAGACCCCTGGAATCTAGACCCCCAGATATCTGGGCCCCTGAACATCCAGAACCCTAGACATTAAGACCCCAGAATATCAGGGCCCCTGGACATAAGGACCTCTGGCCATCTGGACCCCTGGATATGTAGCACCCCAGGACATTAGGGCCCTTGGACATAGGGACCTCTGGCCATCTGGACCCCTGGATATCCAGGACCCCAGGACATCATGGCCCTTGGACATAGGGACATCTGGCCATCTGGACCCTTGGATATCCAGGACCCTTGGACATAGGGACCTCTGGCCATCTGGACCCTTGCATATCCAGGACCCTAGGACATCAGGGCCCTTGGACATAGGGACCTCTGGCCATCTGGACCCCTGGATATGCAGCACCCCAGGACATCATGGACCTTGGACATAGGGACATCTGGCCATCTGGACCCCTAGATATCCAGGACCCCAGGATACCAGGGCCCTTGGACATAGGGACCTCGGGCCATCTGGACCCTTGGACATCTGGATCCTGGGATATTCAGACCCCTGGACATTGGGCCCCCTGTACTATAGTCCCCTTGCGTGTACCCCAGTCCCCATTTCCAAGCTCATTTCCCTATAGAAGAGCCAAGATACCAGGTTCCTCTGCCCCATTCTGAAGAAAGAGGCAGAAACCCATCTCCCATTTATGTCTCACTCCAAGATCATGCCCTGAACCTCCTGTCCAGTCCACCACTCCCCGCCCCTCTTATCCTGCCTTCAGTTTCATTCTGAGAGCAGAAAATGTAAGAGAAGGAATAGCTTAGGTCAGGGGTAGGGAACCTATGGCTTTGAGGCCACATGTGGCCCTCTAGATCTTCAAGTACAGTCCTTTGATTGAATCTAAACTTATAGAAGTTTTGGTCAAAGGGCCACACTTGAGGACCTAAAGGGCCACATGTGGCCTCGAGGCTGCAGGTTCCTTACCCCTGGCTTAGGTTAACAGGACTTAGACTCTTGGTCTCTGGAAGAAAAAGCAACGAGCAAATCTGTCAATGAAGGTCCCACTTAGACCTCTATTACCAAGGCTAACGTGAAATTCAGAAATGCTTCTGTGAGTGCCGACATCTTTTTGTTTACTCCAGGATGCTCATGGCTTTCTCCCAGACCAGGCAGAGGAGCATGGCTTTGGCCATGGCTATCTAATCCAGCCTCCTAATTTTACAGCCCAGGTGAAGGTTACAGTCAGGCAGCTGGTTAGTGGCAGAACTGGAATCCAGACCTCCAAATCCCAGCACTCTTCCCATCATACCCACTGGGGAATATCAAGTGATTAGGCTTAATGACAATAGCCTCCATTTCATACTTGTGCTGGATGGTCCCAGTCTTACTTTAGATGGCCTTCTTGGCTCCATACTGCCCCTTGCGGTGAAAGCACAGAAAGCCTCACACTGCCATGTTTTGGGCTAGCCTGGGGCTGTTTCTCATCATAGGCTGGTTCCCTCGATGCCCAGGATAGATCAGGCCACACTCCAGCTCAATCCTACAACCTATAAACAGTCAAGGTAGGGCAGGAACCTGTCACAGGGTCCCTGTTTATTCCCACGCAGGACGAAGTCCAAAACCTATAGAAGAAAATCCCAGGGAGGTAGACCAAGGTGAGAGAAAGGGGAGAGAAAGGTCCCATGGTCACTACTAGGGAAGGTACTACCTTGTTTCTGTCTGTATCTCTAGTGCATGGTACATAATAGGAGCTTAATAAATGCTTCTGAATAATTGATTATTCCATAACTCCATCTTCCACAATCTGTTGCTGTGGTATGGTATACTCACTCTGGCTTCCTCAGAACTAAGCTGACCAAGGGAATAATCACCAATATAAGGCCTTTTTCTCCTAACAAATATGGTTGGGGAGTAGCAGGGAGTAACCCATCCACCTCCCAGTGGCCCCCTGCCTGCTTCTCTGCCTGTGTCTGTCTCTCAACCTTCCTTCTGTTCTTCTTGGACAGAACACCCATCCTGCTTCCTGCGACTCCCTAAAACAGGGAGCGTTGACCTTTTCTTTGTGGTCCTCTGCTCGGTCTGCTTCTAACAGAATCTAAAGTCAAGACATTGCTTCTTTGGGTGCTTGTCTGAGTTTTCTTTCCTGGAGGCACTGATTGGAGCACCTCTGTAGATTCCAAAGGAGCCTAGAATGCCAGAGCTAGGGGGAGATCTTAGCTCAGAGACCACCAACCAGTGATCTCATGACAGAGCCAGGATTAGAACCCCAGGCTCCAGGCTCCTGGTCATTTTCTCATCTTCTCTCTGTTCTTGTGCTTTAAGGCAGAGCTGTTTTTTCCATTTCATTCTGCTAACTTTGCAAATAAGGATGTTGAGGCCCAGACAAGTGGAGTGAGTGACTTGTTGAAGGCCACCAAGCTAGAAGGAGTTCTCTCTCTGGTTTAATCCTGTCTCTCAACATATTTAAAAAAATTATTTTAAAAATAAATGTCTATATATTTTGATTTTTTACATCACTGCAGTTTTCCCCTGTATCCTTCCCCCTCCCAGAGAGACAGCCCATATAACAAAAAGCAATTTTTAAAAGTTTGAAAAGGAAAAAAATCAGCCTAATCGATCAATACATTGAAAAAGTCTGAAACTACATGTGATGTGCGATGCTTGTGGATCTCCTGCCTCTGCAAAGGGGTAGGTGCCTCCAATATGATGTAAAAATGGTATTCCTTTTAAAAATACTTTTAAAATTTAATTTAATTTAATTTTTTAAAATTAAAAAAAATTAAAAATTGACCAGCATTTATTAAGGGCACAGTGCCAGGCAACAGATACAAAAACCAAAACTCAATGGTTCGTACCCTTCCACACTGGCAAGATGGCAACCAATAGCATAAAATTCACCAGATGGAAAAAGAGCACATCTAAGTCTTTTCTCAACTCATTTCCATCTGGCTTCCATCCCCTCTGCCTCTAAATCTAAAGGGCTTTTTTCAGCCCTCACCTGTAGCTTCTGACACTGCTGGAAAATCACAGCTCCTCTTTCTAAATCTCTCTAAAACTGACAAGGTGCTTTCCCCACCACCCTCCAAGGGAGGTAAGGTGAGGGTCATTACCCCCATTTTACAGATCAGGAAAATAAGGCTTGGGAACCTAAATTCTGTGCCAATTATCTCACAGCTAGTAAATGCCAGCTCGGGCTTGAACACAGCTGTCTCCTGACTCCTGCTCTTGCCCATTCCCCCTATTTCATGCTGCTTCTATTTCAGCTCCCCTCCTCTCCCAACATTTCAGAGACCCCCTACTCTCTAGCTCTTCTCCTTCTCTGAGCAGGCCACCTCTGACTCCACCAGCTCCTACGTGGCTTCATGGCACAGAGAGAAGCCTGGAAGGGGAGGTGAAAAGAGGCCAGGCTGTGAAAGGCTTTCAATGCCAAACAGAGGATTTTCTATTTGATTGTGGAGGTGATAGGTGGCCACTGGAGACTAGTGACTGGGTGGGGGATCTAACACAAACAGACCTTTGCTTTAACGGCTGAATGGAGGATGGACTGGAGTGGGGAGAGCCCGGAGGCAGGCAACTACTGCAGTAGTCCAGGTGTGAGGTGAGGAGGGCCCACACCAGAGCGGGGTGGCATCCAAGGAGAGAAGGGACACGGTGAAGGTAGATATTCCAAACTTTGTGCAGAATTAAATCAATATATGGAGTAAATTTGAGTGAGGGGCTGAAGATGGTGACTGGGAAGGTGGTAGTACCCTCATGGTAACTGGGAAGTTCAGAAGAGGGGAGGGTTTGAGGGGACAGGGAATGAGCCTGGTTCTGGGCACCTCCTCTGTAACTTTGTCTCAGAGAGCTTTCTGGAGCATTGGGAGGATAAGTGACTTGTCCAGGGTCACACTGTCAGGTTGAGTCAAGGCTGGATGTGAACCCAGGTGTTCCTGATGTGAAGGCCAGCCCTTTATCCATGATGCTGGGTTCTCTTGCACATTGAAGCTTGAGGAGGGAAAACCTTACATTTGGGTTTGAAGGAAATCAGCTTCTTAAGTAGCAGACAGGAGGGGCATGGTGAGGGTGCAATTTGTCTGAAACATGTGGGGGTTACAGTGGGCTGCAAGTTCCTTGTAAATCAATAGCATGATACAGTTCAGCAAAAAAGCTGGTAGGATCCTAGGCTGTGTTTAGGCACCAGTGACATGGAGGCAGCTGGGTGGTTCAGTAGGCAGAGCACCAGGCCTGGAGTCAGGGAAGACTCTTCTTGCTGAGTTCAAATCTGGCCTCAGACACTTATGAGCTGGTGACCCCGGGCAAGTCATTTCACCCTGTTTGCCTCAGTTTCCTCATCTGTCAAATGAGCTGGAGAAGGAAATGACAAACCACTCCAGCATCTCCTGCCAAGAAAACCCCAAATGGGGTTATGAAGAGTTGGACAGGTTGGAAACAACATAAGGAGATGAGAATCTCTCTGTCCTCTGCTCTGGACTGGCCATAACTAGGGGCTTATGTCCCCCTCTTGGCCCTGCATTTTAGGAAAGACACTGATCAGCTGGAGTGTGGCTGGGGAAGGCGATCACAATAGGGAAGGGCCTTGAGTTCATCACCCACAAGGACTATGGCATTAGCTCCCATTCAGGGCTTCCCCACCACTGCCAGAATCATGTTTATCACACATGCATGTGGTCTCTTCTCTGCCCTAAGCATCATCACCATGTCCCTTCTGCCCACTGAGGCATGTTTAAACTTGTTTTTTCCCTGGCATTCAAGGCTCTCTGTGATCTGGCAGTACCCTGCCTCATTCCCTCCCCTCCTCCACACACACTACACTCCAGTCAAGTGGGATGAAGTCAGGCTTTTGATGCCAAACAAACAAAGGATTTTCTATTTGATCATGGAGATGATGGGTGGCCACTGGAGTCTAGTGAGGAGGTGCATCAGGAAGGTGCCCCAACCCATCCTCAATCCCACCTCTGGGCCTTCACCTAGGTAATCAGTTCCTTATGGTCCTTTTCTGTCTTTTCCAGCTTCATTCACTTCAATGCAATCAGCATTTATTGAGTGCATGCCTTTGAGGAGCTCACATCCTACTGTTGATGTTCTCGTGGGGCGTTCATGCCCCCAGTCCACTGCCATTGATCCCAGGACGCCCCCTCCCCTGGCTCCCCAGGCTTCCAGCATCTTCCCCATTAGGTCTCATGTCCCTCTCGGATTAGGGAACATCATGTGTGCTGCTGAGTGCAGCCCTCTTCCCCCCGAGACTGGCAGTGCCATGAGGGGAGGGCCTAGGCCAGACCAAAGTACAGGTCTCTTTGTATTGTAGGCACCATACGTCTTAATAAGGGGTTGTTGCATTGAACAGTCAGGCTTCCTCCCTTTTTCCCTGATGCCAAATCA
The DNA here is from genome assembly GCF_011100635.1 of Trichosurus vulpecula. NCBI lineage: Eukaryota > Metazoa > Chordata > Mammalia > Diprotodontia > Phalangeridae > Trichosurus > Trichosurus vulpecula. The sequence goes on along the minus strand of NC_050576.1, from coordinate 32,664,953 downwards.
TGACCTAACCAGGGACAGGATTTCTGCTCGATATTAGGAAGGACTTTCTAACACTGGGCTGCATGGGCAGCCTTCTCCAGTAGTGAGCTCCCTGTCATGGGAGATATGCAAATAGAGGCTGGGTGGCCACCTACTGGTTGGAGATGCTGCTGACAGGCTTTTATGCTGGAACTGGATGACATCAAAGGTCCTTTCCAACTAGGGACTTTAGGATTCTGTTATCTTACATAGAAGCAGTTACACCCATGTTTTTCTGTAGAACAATGTTATCTTACGGGTGTGACATGGAGTATGTATATGGAAAAGGCTAGGGTCAGAGTGACTGAAGGAGGCCCATGATTGGCTCAAGGGGTGGGACCCAAGACAGGAAGGGAGGCAGAATACTGCACCAAGGGCCCAAAGACTACCTGGCTTGTAGTCTGGAAAGAAAAGGGGCTCAGGGATGGCTTTTAGGGGAGGAGGAGGGACCAGTTCAGCTACCAGAGGCCAGAAGAATGACCATCTCCACCTGTACCTAGAACCTAGCCATCATAGAGTCTGCTTTCTCTGGTGACTTGTATTCCCAGGTAAGGGAGACCATGTAACCTAGACACTAGACATGGAGGACACTGAACCCAGCAGAGTCCTGGAGCCACGCCATTTATATGTAATTGACTGGCTCAAAGGCGCTTCTTCTCGGGTGTGGATGGAAGGTGTCTCTCGAAGGCTCTGCCAGTGATACAGAACTTCTGGTATTCCCTACCAGCTGGAGAGATTTTGAGTCAAGGCCTGGAGATGGAGCAGGCCTGTCTGTTGTCTGAGATCAGAATCATGGAATCTGAGAGCTGGAAGGGACCTATCCAGGAAGGAATTTCCGCTGCAACATCCCAGACAAGGGATTGTCCAGCCTCTGCTTAAAGACCTGCAAAGATGGGGAGCTCACTACCTGTTGAGTTAGCCCAATCCACTTTAGTAAGTTCCTGAGATAGCCCAATCCACTTTAGCAAGTTCTTCCTGACATCCAGACTAAATTGGCATCTTTACAACATCCCTTCTTCTTCCACTGTTCCCAGTTCTAACCTCGTGGACCAAGCAGAACAAGGCTGATCCTTCTTCCATACTATAGCCCTTCTCTTCTCCAGGTTAAATACCCCCAGTTCCCTCAACAGGCTATTTCCCATTCAGGTAGCTGATCAATGTCCTTTCTAAAATGTGATGCCCAGAAATGAACCCAGTCTTCCAAAGGAGAGCTGACCCAGGCAAAGAGTTGATCCCAGACCTCCTGGCCCTCTGCCCTGTCTGCCACACTGTCAGGAGTTGTGACTCCCCCAGGAAACTGTGGCTTTTTCTTAGGCTCATAGAGCTAGTGCTGCAAAGCACCTTGGAGGCCACTAAGAGGTTGCCTTAGAGATAATAAGGTGAAAAGGGAAGCAGCTTGACCAAGGTTACAAGGCAGTGACTAGCAAAGGCAGAATTTGAACCCATGTCCTCTGACTCTATGTCCAGCATTCTTCCCACCACTGGGCCGCATCCCTGCACTTGGCCTTTGGTTCTCTAGGCTAGATCCTCCTTGTCCCTTTAACAGCATAACCTCACCCCGCTCTGGCCTCGGCCATTTCCAAACTTTCTCAGGTACTTCTTGAGACCCTAAGCTCTCCCTCCTCCATGTCTTCTCCAGCCCTGATGAGGAGGGTCACTTCTTTAGGGGATGAGTACAGACACTTCTAGATTCTCAAAGCTGGAAGGAACCTTCAAGTTCACCCGGGGGTGAGGAACCTGCAGCCTCGAAGCCATATGTGGGCCTCTAGGTCCTCAAGTGCAGAACAAATTTGTTCTGTAAAACTTGGACTCAGTCAAAGGGCCGAGTCCAAGTTTTACAGAACAAATTTGTTCTGCACTTGAGGACCTAGAGGTCCACTTATGGCTTCGAGGCTGCAGGTTCCCCACCCCTGGGTCCTAAACTCACCTCCTTCTCAAGGTAGGACCCTCAGGGAACCACCCAGTGTCTGATGGAAGACCTTTGGTGTTAGTAAGCTCTTACCAGGGAGACCCAACCCAGTCCAATGACTTTGCCCACCAATATGAAGGCCAGGTACTGGGGAAAAGGGTTGGGAAGTATGGCTCATGCCAGAGCATGAGAAGGGCCTACATCAACACTGTCTGAGTCCACAGGCCACAGGGAGATCCCATTCCCCAGAGAGGGAGCTGGGCTGGGGCAGGGAACAGGGTTGAGGCCCCATAAGCTGTTATGCCTGTGGTTTCTTTCTTAGTCGATCCCCTTCCCATCCCCAACCAGACTAAGGTCAGGGACAAGTGGGTGGGTCAGAGATACTCAGCCTAAAGCCACAGGCCTGGCATCTGGACAGAGGAGATAAGATGAGGCTTCAAGCAGAGGAGAATATCATCACTGTGTTCTAGACCTTCCCCTCCAGTGATGGACAGGTCACAGCCCTGCCCTTACGGAGCTCCCTAGAGGCCGAGAGCTGCCCCCACTCAACCCGTGGGCTCCCCACAGCAGCTCCCCACAAGGCTTCCTGACACCCCCAGTCTTTGCCTCCCTCCCACCACAGGCCAGGGCACTCACCCACTTGGGTGGGGAAGACGTCTTCGTTGTTGATGAGCCCCTCGATCCAGTCCATGAGCAGCGCCATGTAGCGGGGGGCAGGCAGCTTGGCAGGCCGCCGATACTGGTGCTCATCTTGCCATCGGTACTCGTAGCGCGGGCCGCCTGACATCACCGGGCAGCTGGCCTCCGTGCAGCACTCGCCCATCGTGCCGTAGATGAGGTTGATGCGATTGAAGAAGTCCACCACGTGCACGGCCAACCAGTCATTGATGCTCTCCCCCGGAGGCAGCCGCACCACGGCCCGTAGGTCCAGGCCCGACTTCAGCGAGGCCTGTGCCTTCTTGTAGAGCTCAAAGCGTTCGGTGCCCGGCTCAAAGCGCTTCCGAGGCCGGAATGTCTTGTCTTTGTTAAACACCTGTTTCAGGCACAAAGCCATGGCTGGGTGGCTGGAGCAGCTTGGGCCTATAAGAAACAGAGGGAGCTGTGAGTGGCTAGCCACCTCCCCTCAGGACACCCTGGTGCCACTGGAGATACTCACTGTGTGACCCTAGGCCCAGACTTTATAACCTGGCCGAGCTTCAGTTCCCTCACCTGTAGAATGATGGTCTTTAAGGTCCCGTCCATCTCTGGATCTGTGAGCCTTTTTTTCATACTGTTCCTGAAACCTGGAACATCTGCCTCCCTCCATCCCCATCCTTCCAAGTCCAACCCAAATACCACCTCCACAGGAGGCTTTCTTGATGGAATCCACACTTGACATTTACTAAGGACCTCCTATGTGCCAAGCCGGCTAGCCTGCCCCGCTCAAACCTCTCCCAGCAGCTTCCTGAACCCTTGGTGATGCCCCCAAAATGTCATCTGGAGCACTGGAGTATCTGGGTAGAGGCCAGGCAGACCCTGCTAGAAGCTGAGCTCCATGAGGGAGGCTGGACTGGCTTCAGTGGAAACTGACCATCTCCCCCCAGACCCTACCACAGTCATGGGCTCAACACCTTCCCCATTTTCCCCATGCTATATTAGGACCAAGGACCAGGCCCATGGCCAGCCACCCTCAATGCGGGCACTCCTGGCACTGCTCTGCAGAGATGCTGGGCATCGTCTTCCTTAGAGAACAAGAACTTTTTCTCCGCTCTGCTAGCAGGACAGTCCTGAGACAGGGGGCTGGACACAATGGCCTGGTTGACCACAGCTGCCTTCTGTTTTGTGTTGATTGGCAGTGGGACACTTCCTCCTGGATATCCCATCGTCTGTCCGGCCCGGGGATTCCCAGGGCATGGGGGAGGGAAGTTTCTGCCCAAAAAACTCTTTCCGGTTTTTCTAGCTGAAAGAGGAAAGAACCCAGCAGGATGTGTGGGCTGCAGGCTGGGGAGGTGGGGAGGGAAAGAGGAGGGGCCCCCTTGGAGAACTGACAGGAGCAGTCACAGAGGACTAAGCAGGCTGTGGGGCGGGGAAGCATGGGCTTCCTCACCCAGGAAGACTCTAATTCAGCAAATGTGTGGGCAAGTCCTGCTCTGCATGGGGAGCAAGAAGAGGAGTCAGGCCTCAACCATCCCTACAAAGGCACTGCTAGTGAGAGGATACTAGTAACCATCTGCTTACACCCAGAACTGGAGGAGAGAGAACCCAGACACTGTGGGGTGCAGCCTCAAGAGACCTTCCAGAAGAAATGGCCGCTCAATCCTGGAATCCCTGATATCACATCCCAACAAGTGGTCATTCAGCATCGGCTTGAAGACCCTGGAAGGAGGGACCTCACCACCTCTCCATCACTTTGGAGAGAGCTCTCATTGTGGGAAAGTTTTTCCGGGCTGTCCCCATTTTTCTGGGTCTGGCTCTGGGGCCAAGGAGAACAACACTCATCCCTCTTCCCCCTGGCAGATCTCCAGATACTTGAAGGCATCTCATGTCCCCCCTGAGAGTTCTCTTTTCCAGGTTAAACATCCCTAGTTCCTTCAGCTGAGACACCTGTTTCAGGAAACTTTACCCTAGAGACTACAGTGAAACAGGTGTGGCAGACTCCCGGCCTTCACCGTCCTCATCTGGACACTCCACCTTATCTGTGGTACCTAGAACTGAACCCAAGCTTCTCCTCGTAGCCTGACCAGAGGGACTCTCCCCTCCTCTGTCCCACTTTAATAAAGACTGAGATCACCTTTACTTTCTTGGCTCTTATATCATGCTGCTGACTCACAGGCAGAGAATCCAGATAAGCCATGGACCCTGCCCTCGCTCTTAACCCCTTTAACACTGCAGATTCGATCTGTCCAGTATTCATTTTCAAGCACTTATGGGCCTCTTTTTCTGCCATTCTTGCAGGGCTGGCATATCATATACTACTCTCTGTGGGGTGGACAGGCTGGCAGGGGTAGCCCATCTCTCCTAGCCTGTGAGCTCTCTGAGCAGGGACTGTTTGCGGGCTTGATACTTGTCTAAAGGGACCTGATTTCGCACAAACTAAAAATTGTCCTCCAGCCTTGGTCAATTGTTTTGACCCTGTGTTCGGTTAGTCATGAGGGGTAGGGGAATAGGAGAGTGGATGATTCTGCAGAAGCTTTGTGTAGACACATCTGCTGACTCTGGGTCTGGAAAGTTCACTTCCTTTACATATCAAAGGCTGACCCATTTAAATATGGCTCTATGAAGTTCTCCTCCCATCCCCCGTCCTATATCCTTGGGCAGAGGGAGGTACAGATGGGGTCCAGGGAGGACACAGAGCCTATCCGTGTTGATCAGAGTCCGAGCCCCCATTTCCCTGCAGACTTGACCATCCCTGGCCTTCCAATACTGAGGTCTTCTGGGCAATGGACTGACCTTTAAAACACTTCACAACCTGATTCTTTCCTACCTTTCTAACCTTACACGTTACTCCCTCCCATGTACTCAGTCGTCCAGCTACACTGGCATTCTTGCTGTTCCTCAAACACAACACTCCATTTCCCAGCTCCTTGTCTTTGTACTGGCTGTTCCTCATGCCTGGGATGCCTTCCCTCCTCACCTAGACTTCCTAGTTTCCTTCAAGACTCAGCTCAAGTCTCCCCTTCTGCAGGAGGCTTCTCCCCAAACCTTAAGTGCTAGTCCTTTCCCTCTCGGGTTACCTTCCATCCAATCTGGATCTTCTGTGTACTTAGTAATTTATTTGTTGTGGTTCCCTTATTAGAATGTAAGTTCCTTGAGGTTGAGGGCAGGGATGGTGTTTGTGCATTGTTTTTTGTATCCCCATATAGTTCCTGGTATATAGTAGGTGCTTAATATGTGTTTGTTGATGACTGTTCTTTACCTTCCAACTCAAAGGCAGAGGACAGACATGGGGAAGAGCTAAGAGCAGTTGACATGTCGGCAGATGTCTGGGGGGGCCAGGCTGGAGAGGACCGAAGACCAGGGAAAGGGAGTAGCATTGACGGCCCTTCACAGTTGGGCTCACCTGACTTTCCAGCCTTGTTTCCCTGGACTCCCCTTTGTACACTCTGCGTTCCAGCCAAACAACCAGCTTTCCCCAGACTCCACCTGAGCCTGGCACCTCCGTGTATCCTAACAGGCTGGTGGTCACACCTGGACTGCGCTCCCTCCTCCTCAGATCTCCTCTTGGGAGTTTGGGGGTTTAGCCCAGGTTCTTCCGAAGAGGCCATTCTCCCCTCCGAGGACTCCTCTCTGGACGATGCCCAGGGAGACAGACGGAGAGATGGGTCTGACTCACGCAGCCCCTCCTGGCTTGCATCAGTGCAGACACTGTGGGGGTTGGTCAAGGGCTCAGCCCACTGGGCTCCTTCCTCTCTAAGGAGAGGCCCACAGGGCACGGTTCTCCTAGGCTGAATGGGGCAGGGGTGTGGGAACTCCCCAGGGATACCCCAGCCGTCCCCTGGGTTGTTGGTGCCTCAGCAATGCTCTAAGCAAGCCAAGCCCTCAGAACCTGCTTATTGTTTTGTCTTTCTGTAGGGTCCTAGTGATTCAGGCTGGGGGTGGGTGTGTGGGTCGTATCTACTCATGGCCTCCTCTCATACCTTAGAGCTGAAAGGGCCCTTAGAAATGGCCTTGTCTGGCCCGTCGTTGGAGGGCACATAAAGATGAAATACTCAGGGTCATCCCACTGACAGACTAGTGTCCTTCCCTTGAAACATAGAGACCTTCAGCAATGCTGACAAAGCACTTTTTGAGTTAGAAAAACCATTCCCACTTTCCTGAGGAGGATGGCCAGAGATTGTCGGGGCTGGGCTTGAAGCCAGCTCATTTGGCTGTTCTGCTGCACTGTCTCTCCAAGAGTCTGCCTCTGTCTCTCTGTCTTTCTCTGTCTCTCTCCACACACACACACACACACACACACACACACACACACACCACACATATATATATATACACTCACACATATATATACATACATATACACACACAACACATGCATATACACAATACACATATGCAACACATACACACACAACAAACACACACAAACACACACATATACATACATATACACTCACACATATACACACATGCATACACAACACACATATATATACACATACACAATACACACATGCACAACACACACATATACACACATACACAACACACACACACACACACACACACACACACACATACCCCTTCCTCCCAAGCAGAGCTGCTATTTAAGATACAACCCTGAAACCTTCCCTTCTCTTCTTCTGTTTCCCTCCCAGAAAGAGGAGCCCCAGGGAGACATATTCATGATAGAAACCCCACCCAATCCCACCCCTGTTCTCTCTCTGGGCAACCTCTGATTCTCCTTTAACTCAGGGCCAGGGGCCTAATGGGCCAGCAGGAATCAGCTCTGTCTTCCCTGACCCAGGGAGCCCCTGGAGAGAGTCAGGAAAAGACCCCTAATGAAGGGCCAGAGACTGAACCATGTGGGGAGCAAAGAAAAGAGGTCCCAGAGAGGTGAGCCCTAAGGGGCCTCCAAAAAGAGAAACTGCCTTCCTGACTATGTATCAACCTCAGCGTGAAGGACTCAAGTCGGTCCTGATACGACCACATGGAGGCATGCCTGGATGCCTCTTTTTTCCTGAGTCTTCAGACACAGCAAGGCCATATCTGGGGTGATGGTGAGGGGCAGGGGGATGAATGGGGCAAACCTTCTAGCTTGAGGAGGGAGGAGGGAGCAAGAACAGGCACCAGGAGCCTGCCTGCCCATTTCTCTGAGGCTTTGAAGTCAATCAAGGATTTTCCCCATAAACTCCTGGAAGGCAGACAGTGTGAAGATTAATTGTCTCCATTTTACAGCAGGGGAAGCTGAGGCACTGAGAAAGCTGCCCACCAGTGTCAGAAATAGGACACTTTCCTGACTCCTGGCTCAGTGAGTACTTCTGGAGGTGACTAATACCAGAGACTGGACTCAGGTGAGAGGGTGGAGGGCCCCTTAGCCAGAAGCATCCCCTTTCTCTCTCTCCCTCCCTCCTGCCCTGCCCTGCCCTGCCCTTTGAGTTGGGGAAGATTCCATTTCGGGCCGGAGTCTGTGCATGGGGTGGAGAGCCCCTCCCCAGGACAGGGGCTAATTTTCTTGGGGTAGGGATGGGCTCTAGAAGCTTTCAGCTTAAAATATGATGCTCTCATGATCCAATGGCCTTTGCTTGAGCACAAGGCAGAGAAGGGAGATTCCCCCAGGGCTCGACCTCTCCTTCTTCTCCTCATATCCCCAGTGCCTGGTGAAGAAGTTAGTGTACATGCAGGTGTCTGCTGACGGTTGACTGAGGGACCTTGCTGGGGGGCCTGGGGCGGGGGTGATTCTTCTCCTCTGACCTCAGTTTACCCCTTTGTAAAATCTAGAAACAATAAGGGCCGATCCCAGCTCTGGGATCCTCTGGGGGCTGTGGTGAGGACTCAGGGAGATGAGAGAGCAGACAAATAGAGAAGAATCACTCTTTCCTACCTCTGCTGGCCCCTCCCTAGATTCACAGAATCCAGAATTGGAGTTGGCAGCAACCTCAAGAGTATCTGGTCCAGCCCATACAAGAAGGAATCCCCTACTGGAACATCCCAGACAAGTGAGCATCTAGCTTCCGCTCCAACCCTCCAGGGAAAAGGGGCTCACTGACCCTGGAGGCAGCCCCTCCCACTCTGGGACAGCCTCAATTGGCTCCTTGGCAACCATCGGGCTCTCCTAGGCCAAGGCTAACCCCACACACCGTGCCCACCAGCATGAGAACTTAGCTCAGGAGGGTTCCAGAGAGGCCCCGTCCCCTGGCCTCCTTTTTATCCTCCTCACCCCCATAAACATGCCCTGCTGCCAACCCTGAACCCTCCCCCTCCAAGCACAGGCTGCTGGACTTTTGGTATTCTCTGGAGGTCTTTCAGGGCTTCTTTTGAAGAAAAAACAGGCCTTCGAGATCAGAACCCTGGACATGTGGACCAGGGCAAGGCCCTGTTCTTGCTGAGTCTGTTTCCTTAAATGTAACAGAAACTCCCTGGTATCCTAGGTTCCCTTCTGATCTAATAGTTATTATGCAGAGCCAGGCCAGGACCTAGGGGTTTCCTGAGACCCCAGAAAAGTCACCCAACAGTCTGGGCCTCAGTTTCCCCTTTAGGAAAATAGGGACCATGAGGCTGGCCAGGACTGGGTGAAAAGGAAGCTGGATTCCCCCACTAGCCATGACTGGCCTCGTCTTGACTCCCCTCTGCTCTCACCTCCTCAGCTCTAGGCCTCCCTGTGCATCAGGGCAGGACGTTCTGCCTTACCTCTGTGTCTCAGTCACTTAGGAAGTGCAGCTGTGCCGGGGAGGGGGGAAGGAGGGCACTGACCTGGGAATCTCCAGGTGCCACTAACTTCCTTAGGACTTGGGCTAAGTCCCTTCCCTTCTTTGGGTGTCAGGGTCCTTCCTGGTAAAAGGCAATTTCTAACAGCCAATTGATCTCAGCTTCTTTCAAAGAGCTGCCTCAAACACACCTCCACCAGGAAGGCCCTGCCCACATGAAGTCACTCAGAGTGGAGCTGGCCCTGGAGCTGCCCAGGGCTAGCAGAGGCCTCACGCATCATCCCATCTACCTCCCCCCCCAAACAGTCCATTTTATAGAGGGAACAACTGAGATCCAGCCAAAGGCTTAAGGTGCTCTTAGTAGGAGGACGAATACACGCCCACATTCTTCTCACCAAGGTTGGAAGGGCTCATAATTAACAGAAAGGAGCTCACCGCAGCCCTGGTTGGTAGGGGCTATAATCGTGCCCATTCTCCAGAAGAGGAAACTGTCAGAGCTAAGATTGGAATCTGGGGCATCTGCCTCCAACCCCCGGGCTCTCTCCACTACCCCATCTGCCTCTCGGTTGCGATGCTCTGGGTGAAGCGTATACTTATTAGAAAGGGGGTTTCCTGAGGACGAAGCCTGGATTCCCCGATCCCGGCGCCTGTGACCCTCGCAGAGCCCCCTCCCTGGCCCCAGTGCTAGGTTCGCCTAGGCGCTTGGTGCCCGGTGCAGCGTCAGCGCTTACCGGCACAGGCTGGCCCCTCGAGGAGGGTCGCGGTCCAGCTCTGGACGCCTGGAGCCCGGCCCGGCGCTGTGTGGGTGCGCTAAACCCCGGCGGTGCCGAGCCACATTCCGGAGGGGGGCGGGGTCCCGGGGTGGGGTGGGGGGTCACTCACCGGTCACAGCCGGGCCTGGCGTTCGAGGAGGCGGGTCGGCTGTCCTACCGTCTGTCGGTCCGCCTGCCTGTCCGTCGGTTCCTCCACCCGGGAGCTCGCTCTCTTCCGCTCGGGGCCAGCCGCTGGGTGCTGGAGGCAGCTACGGTACGGCTGCTGTTCCTGCTCGCCCAGCTGGGCTGAGGCTCAGGTCAGGGGAATCTCGACCGGCCCCGCCTCTGGCCCCGCCCCCGCCACGCTGCCAGACCGGCCCACGGGCCTCCAGCCTCCCCCTTCCCCCGCCCCGCCCCGGCCCGCCCTGCCCCCGTCCTCCGTTCCTTCCCACGCTCGCTTTTTATTCTCGCTGTCTTTCGTGGGCAGCTGGGGACGACGGCACAGTGGTTGGGCCCTGAGTCCTTTCTCTGGTCCCGGGCTGAGCCTTGTCTTTGGTCTCGGGCTGAGCCCTAACCCTGACCCCGATCCTGATCAGAGCCTGGGTCCTGATCCTGGTCTTGGACTGAGCCCTGCCCCAGGTCCTGTGCTGAGCCCCCGTGCCCCTGCTAAGCCCTGCCCCTGCCCCTGATCCTGGGCTGAGCTCTGATCCTGATCCTGGTCCTGGGCTGAGCCTTGTCTTTGGTCTCTGGCTGAGCCCTAACCCTGACCCTGATCCTGATCAGAGCCTGAGTCTTGAGCCTGGGTCTTGACCCTGGTCCTGGGCTGAGCCCTGCCGCTGCCCCAGGTCCTGATCCTGGGCTGAGCTCTGCCCCTCCCCCTGCCCCTGGTCCTGACCCAAGGCTGGGTCTCCATCCCGGTCTTGGTCCCAGTCTGAGCCCCTCCATGGCTCCAGACAACAAGCAGGATGTTAATGCAGTAAGTGCTCTGTGCCGGGTCTGTGCTGAGTGTTTTACAAAAATTTTCACAACAATCCTGCAAGGTAGGTGTTAATTATGATCCCCATTTTATAGATGAGAAAACAGGAAAACTCGGGTTAAATGACTTGGCCAGGGTTACACAGGTAGTGAGTGTCTGACATTTGATATGAACTCGGGTCTTCCTAGGTCCAGGCTGAGGCCTCTATGCACTCTAACATATATATGCCATATATACACCATATATACCACTGTAGCTGCCCCTGAGTCCTGACCTTGGTCTTAGTCTGAGCACCGGTCTTGACGCTGGCCCGACGATGAGCCCTGATCCTGGTCTAAGAGTGAGGCCCATCTCCAGCCCCAGGGAAAGCCTTGACACTGATCCAATTCAAGACTGGGTCCTAATCTAAGTTGTGGTTTCAGTCTGGGCCCTGACCTAGCCCCCAGATGTGACTAGCTGGATTGGCAGGCCGCCTGGACTAAGAGAGCCCCCTGGACTAAGAGAGCACCAAAGCTGCTGCCTGCCTGCTGCAACCACAGTTCAGGGCTCTTTCTGGCTCCTATGTGTCCAAAGTCTGTCCGGGGGTGTTTTTGAGCCATTGGACCGCAGGAGAGTGTCTTCCCTCCCTTCACTAAGCCTTCTTTGCCTTCTTCACCTGAAAAATGGGGGCAGAATCCTGGCATTTGCTCCCTTACAGGGACATGGTAACCAGTTTTGCAGAAATTGTATTCAGTATTATTGCCTTCAAAAGGCTCCTGAGGTCAGGGATCAGGCCAATTGTCCTGGGAACCTTGTGGGAGGGGCAGTGAAGGGAGTGCCCAAGGATGGGGAGTCTGTTCCCATCTGGCCCACTCTTCCTGGCCAAACTGCAGAATGCTTCATCTGTGTCATCTTATCTGGTCCTCACAATGACTCCTATGAAGTAGGTCATATGAGGGTGGTGACTCCATTGTAGAGAGGAGGAAACAGGTTCAGAGAAGGGAAGCCATTTACCCAGAATCACCCAGCCAGGAAGCCACAGAATCGATCCCCCACAGCCAGACTGCCTGGGTCCAAGCCTAGATACCTTTCCACTGTACTACACTGCTTCATGGGATTCCAGGGGGCTGCCTTGGAGAGCAGGAGCACTCTTGAGCCCTGGGTAGCTTCCTGAGCCTGCTAGGGACAGAGAATGAGGTCTTAGGGGAAACTCTGGCTGGGATTCTTTGCCTCATGTATCACCTGAGCCTGGGCCTTTCCTCACCTTCTGAGGAAGTCCCTTCCATGTCCCAGCCTGTTCAGACAGCTCCTTCCTTGCCCGGCCCTCCCATGGCATCAGCATCATCCCTGACAGGCAACAAACTCTCACTTGTCCCTTGTGATAGCAAGCGCAAGAGCCTCAAGCTTCTAAAAGCAATAGTTTGATTCAACAAACATTTATTAAGCGCCCGCTGAATGCAAGGTGCAGTGCTAGGTCCCCTGGACACTGAGACAAACCCAGAAAGCAGGGCCATCCTTTCCTTTAAAGAGCCTGTGAGTGCATGTGGGGAGGGGGCTGGGAAGAGGCCTGAAAACAACCTGAAAACAGATAAACATCAACCATGTAGGAAATAATTTGAATGGGAGAGCCCTCAGAACCACGGGGATCAGGCCAAGTCTCATATGGAATGCTAGGCCTGACTGTGCCTTGAAGGCAGCTGGGGGCTCATCCCCTCAGCCCTCCTTCCTGCTAGAGCACATGTACCAGCTTGTGGTTTATAGTGGCCTATAGGATAGAAGGCAGCCATGAAGGTACAGTGGAGGGAGCTGTTTGGGGTCAGAAGGCTTGGGGTCCAGTCCTGGATGTGTGATCATGGACAAATGGGTCATATCTCTGGGATTTAGTGTTGTCAATGTGAAACAGGATCAGGCTATTCAGACTCTGCACCTATTTCTCAGGGTGATTCTGAAGAAAGAGCCTGGTAACCCTCGGGGTACCACAGAAATAGGAATGGTCAGGATCCATGTCCCCATCTGCTTCCAGGCATAGACACAAACGTTGGACCTCAGCCTCCCAGCTGGTGTCTGGCCCTCATGAGCCAGGAGCCCTTATCCAGGGCAGCCACAGAGCCAAAGCCACTTGCCTCTAAGCCACTGGATCAGTGGCCATAGCAGGGCTGCTCTGTCCAAGGCTCTGCTGGGGAGGGTGAGGGGGAGAAGTGATGAAGGCACCCCACCTCCAGCCCTCCTTATCTGCTTGGAGTTCACACTCCAGTGAGGGGAGTAAGATAGGCGATCCTGTTACACCAAGCAGGATGTGGGTTAAGACCAAAACAAGCAGAGATCTGGGGCTGGAGGAAGGGACTCTTGCTTCTGGATGTGGGAGAGCTTCCTGGAGAGCATTGCATTCAGGTAAATCTTTTGACTTAAATACAGTATCTCCAAAAGCCTCCACTGAAGTTTAAGCATGAAAGTATATGACTCACATGGGGAGGGAATTGCCAACAGTCTCAGGAGCCTCTGGTACAAGGGAGTTGGGGATGATCAGCCTAGAGAGAAGACTTGGTAAGATCATGATAATTGCCTTCATGTATTAGAAGCCTGTCATGGAGAAGAGGGATCAGACTCTCACTTGACCCCAGGAGCAGAACAGGGAGGGATGAAGATGAGAGGGAGGGCTGCAACAAAGTGATGTGAGGAAGACCATGCTAACAATCAGTGCTGCCTTATAAGAGATGGGGCTGCCTTAATAGGTAGTGGACCTCTCATCTCCGGAAGTATTCAAAAAGGGAAGCTAGAAGACCATCTGTCAGGGAGGGGCCTCCTACACATTAAACAGGATGATAAGCCCCCCGAGGCCACTTTCCAATCTGACATTCTGATCATTTCATGTAAATGATATTTGTTGAGTTAAATTGAATTGGTGGGCACAATGCATTTGTGCCTTTGGCAGCCACCAGGCATAGGAATGAGTTTCTCCCATTAGTCAGGGCAGAAGGAAGGGTTTGAAGGTAGAGAACACAGGCAGGAAGAAGGAGAAGGTGTGGAGTCCTGGGCACTGCCTGGGAAGGGCATCGTGGGGGACCCTGGGTATTCAGAGCTGGGAGGAAGGAACTGGGCAGAGTAGAGGAAAGGAGAGAGAAGGCATTGAAGGCAAACCCTATCAGGAACCTCACTCCTTTCTTGGCTACAGGTGGCTAGGGCCCCCGAACCTTCAGAGGGCCTGAAGTGAAGCTCTGTGCCCTTCCCTCCTCACCAACCCAGCCATGTCACTTTTCCTGGGGAAAGTCCAGGTCACTGGTCTGATAGCTGCCCCAGCTTCCTGCTGGGCCCTGCCCTTTGGGACCAAAGGGCTAATGGAATTGGGGGTGGGTTGGCTGGGCTAAGGTAGAATGAAGCATGTTTGTCTGTCCACACTCAGCTCTGCCAGCCTGTCCTATCACTCCTGCCCTGAGCCTGTTCTCAGCAGCATCTGTCTGCCCCTTATCAGCATCCCTTCTCCTTTCCAGGGCTTCTTATCCTCATGTCCATCATTTCCTTCAACTCCCCAGGCTCTGGCATCACTTATCTCTGGATGGCCTGCCCAGACCCCAGTGCCCACCCCCGATATCTTGGGAAATTCCATTTCCCTGTTGCCTTCTCTACTGAGACAGAACTTTCCCCTTTGGAGGGAGATCACCCCACTTGGAGGATAATGAGAGGGGAAAAAAAGGCATTTTTCCTGTCTCTCCCTTCCTTCCCTTCCCCCATGGAGCTTGGTGGGCAGGGGATCCAGCCACACACAGGCGTCCATAGTCATGATAAGAGGAAATGGAATACTGGGGTCAGGGCAGAGGCAGGGGCAGGGGCAGGGGCAGTGCAGCTCAAGAGAACCAGTGTAAATGAGGCTGAAACCAAAGTGAGGAGAGATGCCGTTTTAAACCTTGATGCAGTATTCATGTGAGAGTTTTCCAGCCTCACTTTACAAGTCTGTCAAATAGGGCACTGATCTCCACAGGGGATGTTAAGCACTCTCCTAAATGTAGGATCCAAGAGCTAGAAGGAATAGGCCATCTAGCCTTACCCCACCCCCCACTTTACAGGTGAAGAAACTGAGGGCCACAGAAGTTAAATACCCTGCCCAAGGTCGGAGCCAGGATTTGCACTCATGTCCTGCTGCTTCAATTAATAGCTGTGTGACCATGGGCAGCCACATTATATCTTTGAGTCTTGGTTTCCTCATTTGTAAGACAGGAATGAGAGACAGTGTGGTACGGTGGAGTCAGAAAGACCTGTGTTCAAGCTACTTCACCCCCAGTGTCCCAGGAAACTCTTTAGTAGATTACAGGAAAGTTGCAATCTAGATGGATGAAGGAAGTTTCCACGCTGGGAATTCCTCATGGGTCTGGACCAATAAACAAACAAGGAGGGGGCTGCATATCCTTCCACTCCCTACCTCTCACTGCTGCAGTGGCATCTTGGTCATGGCAGGGGACTCAATTCCCAAGCTGGGAAAATGCCCAGTGTCCACACTCAACAGACTGCTGCTCTTAGACAAACCTCTGGCTGCTGGGACTGATCCTGGCTCCATCTGGTCTTTCCCTCTGCTCAAGCTCTTTCCAAACCTTAGAGTGCCATGTACTTTGGTGTTATTGTGACTGGGAGCTGCACCTCCCCCAAACCTCCTCCCCCAACTGTCCTAGTCCCCACAGGAGGCAAAGAGGGGCTGATCCTAATGAGAAGACATTTAATGGATGTAAATGTAAATTTAGCTTTGGCTAAAAAATAACCTTCCCAATTATTAGATGGGGGAGGAGGGAGGAAGGGATACATGACTGGACAGCAGCAGAAGATGAAGAGAAGGGAAGGGAAGGGGAGGGAAGGGAAGGGGAGGGGAGAGAAGGGAAGGGAAGGGAGCCCACTTGACCATCTGTTTGATAAGCTAGCCCCACTCCCATTCCCAAGGAAAGGGGAAAGCAGAAAAGAAGCCTTCAGAGAAGAGCTTGATGAGAATGTGGAGCTTGAGGCAAGGAAGTGGCTAAGTATGCTGGAACCCTGGGGAGAGAAGTCACCTCCATTGACATCTGTTCAAGGAGAGAAACTGGATTAAAAGTGGTGAGGAGAGAAAGCTGGGACATCAAGACCAGGACAGTGTGACCAAGCGAGGAAGAAGCTACACAGAGCAGATGCAGAGTTGCTGGAACTGTTCATGCTGCTGAGGACAGAGCTGGTGATTCCTCACTTTCCCCGTCCTTTGCTTCTTTTCCAGTCTTGAGAGAGAGAGAGATGTGTCTGTTGCCCTATTTTTGTTTCATTTTTTCCTCCTATTTTTGTTTTTTAAGTTTATTTTGCTTTCTGGTTTGTTGTTGTAAAGCCATGTTCACCAAGATAAATGTGGTATTACCAATATTCTTTTTCATTGCTCAAGTGCAGCTAAGAAAGACAACAAAGGGGGAAGACCTGTGAGAAATAGATTTTAAACATATACACACATATGAATGTATGTGTATATATACATGTATGTATATATACATGTATGTGCACATAAAGCATGTCTGTGTATGTATTTGCCAGAGTAATTTTTCTAGATGGGGTCTCAGAACTACAGATAAAAGAATAATTGATTCACATTTTTATAACATTCCAGAGCAGGGGGAAAAATCTCCATGGATCTGGATTGCTGTTGTTCAGTTGTGTCCAATTCTTTGTGACCCCTTCTTGGGGTTTTCTTATCAGAGATACTGGAGTGGTTTGCCATTTCCTCCTCCAGCTCATTTTTACAGATGAGGACACTGAGGCAAACAAGGTTAAGTGACTTGCCCAGGGTCACACAACTAGTAATTGTCTGAGGCTGGATTTTTAACTCAGGTCTTCCTGACTTCAGGCCTGACACTGTACTACCTAGCCACTCACGGACCTAGATTAGTTTTAGGCAAATGAGCCAGCAGTGTGACACTAGGGTTGCTAGGCTGGGCTGAAGACAAGAGAGCTAGTTATTGCCTCTTTCTGGTGCTCACATTTGTGCGCTCTGGCTCACTACCTTCTTAGCCACTTCATCGGTCTTTTCCATTGGGCATGACTTTCTCTCTAGTCTTCCACTGGGGAAGAGGAGTTTTCCTTTCAAATCCCCACAGGAAGACAGTGGGAAGGTGAAGTGGTTGATGGGGTGACCTCTCCCACCAATCCCAAATTGCTCAGGCATTGTTAAGTTTTCAGTGTGAGCATTTACACCTTAGAAATCTGCAAATGCTACAGATCTGGGTTTGATTTATTGTTTTCTTGATTGTCTCAGCTTAAGAAAGTGAGGGAGAAAATGTTAATAATGTAAATTCAAATTAAAAGTGCATCATGTGAAGAAAAAATTTTTCCCAAAGAGCCAATTGCTAAACATTCACCAACATACCCCTGTGTGTGTGGAGCTAGAGGTGAGTAGTAGGATGGGGCAAGGGGGCTGTGGAGGCTGTGGGTCACCACTGGGGAGCTTCATGGGGCCCCAAAGACAGAGAGCTGTCACTGGCACTACAGGCTGCTGGGCAGGTACCACCTCCAGGAAGTGAACCCTGGGGAGAGGAGAGGGTCTGTCACCACCACCACTCACATTTGCATGAGGCAGGTGCGGCAGGCAAATGCTGGGACACCAAGACAAGGACTGTGTGACCAGGGTGGGGAGGAGTCCTGTGGAGCAGATACAGAGCTGTTGGAACCATTCCTGCTGCTGAGATCACAACTGGCCCTGCCTTACTTTCCCCTCCAGTACTTTCTTCCTTGTGTCTCACTCTTTGGGGAGAGAGACAAGCCTTTTCCTCAAGCTCTAGGTCTTGTCCAGACTCATAAGTGTCAAGATTTCAAGCTAAGTCTTTCCTGGCTTTGGATTCACCATTCTCTCCACTCCATTCTACCAACCCACCCCTCCTGTTTTGCTTTCTGTTTCATTGTTGTTTTATTTTATTTTTTTGGTGTCCCCTACTGTACTTCTCTTGTTTTCTTCTTTTAAATAGCATTTTATTTTTCCGACTACGTATAAAGACAATTTTTAACATTCATATTTTATATAAAAATTTGAGTTCCAAATTTTCTCCCTCCTTTCTCTCCCCCTCCCTAAGATGGTAAGCAATTTGATATAGGTTATATATGGGCAATCATGTAAAATATATTTTCATATTAGTCATGTTTTCACTGTTGTTTTACATCCAATTCCTTTAAAATAAATTTGGTTAACCATTATTGGTTTATGTGTTTCATTATTCAAATACAACTGAGAAAGAAAATAGAAGGGGAATGAGAGACAGACAGACAGAAAGAAAGAGAAGGAAGGACAGAGAAACAGAGACAGAGCTGACTTTTTAAACTGACCTATGTCTGCCGGGGTAGTTTTCCCGGTTGGGAGCTTGGAACAATAGAAGAAAGAATTATTGATTTTTATATCTTCCAGATTAGTCTTAGGCAAATGAAACAGCAAATCCTGGGGATAAGAGGACCAATGACTTTATGGGTGATGTCTTGACTCTTCTTCCAGAGGGGAAAAGTAGAGAGAAAGTCATGCCCTAAAGAAAAGACAGGGAAATTGACTAAAAGAGCAGTGACCCACAAAGGTGAGGGCCAGAGAAAGGGAGTAGCTAGCCTTCTCTTCTTTGGCCCAGCCTAGCACCCCTACTGTCACGCCACTGACTCATTTGCCTTAGACCAGAGGTTCCTAAACTTATTTGGCCTATGCCCCCCCTTTTAAAAAACTACTCAGTAGCCCCTGGAAATCTACTTTCTTTAACCTTTAAATTTTTTTTTGAAATTTGCATCATTTAAAAAAAATGTAATTAAAAAAATGACATCTTAAATTTAATAATTTATTGTAAATTTGTGGGGGTTTTTCCTGCATTGAAATTTTGATCATGCAATATTTTGTCATGTAACCATATAGTATCTTACTGTAAACAGTCATTAGATGCACATATTCCTGCTGATGCATGCTGGACTTTCTGACAATGTGCGACATGCTCACCAGCTGTTTCAACAATCCGGCTAGCAGTTTCTGTGGGGGTGTAAGATCCACCTACAACCAGCACCCAGAAAGCTGCCAACAGGCTGCAAAAGCACAGGTTCTTTGATCTGCTTTAATAAGGAAAGCAATGTTTAAGGGGTTGACAAGCTTACTTTAATTCAGCATACAAATATCATTCACTTAGTTCAGGGGAAAAAGCCACCACCCTGAACTTCAAAGCAAAATACAAACAAAGTACAAACATGGACAGACAGACCTTGTCTGATTCAAATCCCAATACATAGTTACCACAGTTTAACAAAGTCTCAGCATCCCAGTTACAAGTTGGAGGGCTCTTAGCTACAGCTGCCCGGCCTCAGCACCATGAGTGAGAGCCCTGTGCAAATGGCTCTGTCCTCTCTTCTTATATGGCTTCAGATGTCATCGAACGTCATCTGAATGACCAGAACTTAGGCTGCTATGGTTGGCTCTTGAGTTAGCCCCTCCCCTTAGGACCCTGGGAGGTTCAAATCCATATAGGTTAGGTTAATACCTAATAGGGGTTAGAGCCTGGGGCTTAGCACTTAGTAAGACTCAAGAAGCGCATGGCTCTGGAGTTAGCACCTCCCCTTAGCCAGCCCTACCTTGGGCCCCACCCCAGGCACCAATCCACACCCACATAGGTTCCACACCTAATAGAGGTTTGGGCCTGGGGCTTAGCACCTAGTAAGGCTCAATGAAATACACTGAATTACTCAAAGGAAACAAAGGCCAACTAAGTGCTAAGAGCCCATTTTGCTTACCAATACACCAGCCAACACTTGTTTGTTAAGACCTGTTGGTGGACTTGACCACTGATCAGCTATAACTTGCATTTTATGTGTTTATTTGAAAAATAATGTAATTGCTATGACTTTAACTCTGTTTCACAACAGATGAAACAAGTGAATGCTTTTTCAAAATTTTCTTCTCTTCTCTTCTTTCCTTATACTTCCACCACCCCCTAATTTTTATTCAATGGCCCCCCCCCTCCACCCTGCAATTGCGCCTCCTCCCTGGATTGTTCCAGAGCCCCTCAAGGGGCAGTATTGCCTACTTTTGGAACCTCTGCATGAATCCAGGTCCTCAAATGTTTGGTCATGATCCTTTTTGTGAGGCTTCCACTCTCCTCCCTCCCCAGAAAGCCCAGATTGCCTCTCCACAGGATCAAGGAGGTAGATCCTGAGAGCTGCAGTCTGCTGGCAGACACTGTCTTTAAAGACCCTAGAAACAGGCATCACTGTGTAGGAAGGATTTTGACCAAGAGGAAAGTACACAGAGTATAGTGATGAGGGGTCTGGGGCCATGTCATAGGAGGAAAGGATTATTTAACTGGTAGATCAAGGTAATGATGTAGACACAGTTGACCAAGATTTTTATAAGGTGTTTGATAAAGGCAAGGCTATCTCCACATCATCACTTGCATTTCTCTCTTCTCTTCATTCTCATAGCCCCTTCTCCCCGAACTATCATGACAGCCTCATCAGTCTCACTATTGTCAGGTTCTCCCCTCTCCAAACTGTCCTCCACACAACTCCCACCCCCAGCTTCCTTTTGCCTTTATGGAATGAAATACACACTCTTCTGTTTGGTTTTTAAAGGCCTTCACAATCTGGCTTTGACTTACCTTTCTAGGGGCACAAATGTATCTCCCTCTCTCTCTCCTTTTATCTTTCTTTCTCTCTTTTCTCCTTTAATTCCTTCCTTATCTCTCTCCCTCTCTCTCCTCCTCCTTTTCCTTCTTCTTCTTCATCTTCTTCTCTTTCTCTCTCTCTCCCTCCCTCCCTCTTCCTCTCCCTCTCCTCCTCCTCTCTCTCTCTCTCTCCCTCTCTCTCTCGTCACCCCGTCAGTCCCGCTGTCCTTGTTTGGCTACATCTGGAGTCTTCTGGTCAGTTCTGGGCCCACTGATTAGAAAAGACTTGATAAGATGGTGACTGTCTGGAGGAGGACAGCCAGTCTCCCTGGGAAAGGGCTTTGGACTAGAGGGACTGAAGGAGCTGGGGATATCTAGCCTTAGAACAGCTTTGAGTTTTCCCTCCTTAGAGGTCACTGAGCAGAGGCTGAATGACTACTTGCTGGGGATGTTGCAGAGGGATCTGGTTCAGGTCTGGGTTGGACTGATGCCTCTGAGGGCCTGGAAGGGTCAGTTCCCAGAACTTCCTGGGTTCTGTGAGAAGGAAAAGAAGGAGCAGAAACTTCTAACACTATGCCCAAAGGGCTATAAAACTGTGCATGCCCTTTGACCCAGCAATACCACTGCTAGGTCTGTATCCCAAAGAGATCAAAGGAAAAGGAAAAGGACCCATATGTACAAACATATTGATAGCAGCTCTTTTTGTGGTGGCAAAGAACTGGAAATTGAGCGGTACCCATCCATTGGGGAACGGCTGAACAAGCTGTGGTACATGAGTGTAATGGGATACTATTGTGCTATAAGAAATGATGAGCAGGCAGACTTCAGAAAAAACTGGGAAGAATTACATGAACTGATGCTGAGTGAAGTGAGCAGAACCAGGAGAGCATTGTATATAGTAACAACAACATTGTGCGATGATCAGCTCTGATAGACTTAACTATTCTGATCAATACAATTACCTTAGACAATTCTGAAGGACTCAATCATGGAAATGCTATCCACCTCCAGAGAAAAAGCTGATAGGGTCTGAATGCAGATTGAAGCATGATTTTTTTCCATTTTCTTTATTTTTCTTGCCTTTTTTTTTTTGCAACATAGCTAATATGGAAGTGTTTTGTATGATCTCACATGTATAATTGATATCACATTTCTTGCTTTCACAATGGGTGGGGGAAGGAGAGAATTCAGAACTCAAAATTAAAAAAAGAATGTTAAAAATAAATTTTAAAAAAATTGGAAAAAAAGGAGCTTCCAGGAAAGCACATGGAGTTTAGGAGGGGCCAATCCCAGAGGGCCTTGCAGCTCAGGGGCCAGATGCTGAACTGGCCTGGTTCCCAAGCCAGAGTTCAGAGAGTAGGAAGGTTTAGGTGATAATACAAAAAGAAATCCTTGGGCTAAGAGGTACAATTTCCCCCAGGAGAGGCCTCTACAGGGTGTCATTAACAGGACAGCTGAGGCCTTCAGCTGCCTAGGCCTAGGGAAACTTCTTTGATGACCCCAAAGTGCTACCCAAAGGAGGGAGACAGTGGGTCAGCCCCAAGGGCCAGGGGCCAGTAGACATTTTGGACCCAGGAGTGTCTCCTCTGGGTCCTTGGGACAGGAGGGAGAAAGATTCCTCAGCACTCATGAGATGAAGAGCAGGGGATGGACTGGGCAAGGTGGGCCTGGGGGGGGGGTGCTATTGTCTTTGCTTTGGGAAACCCTGAGGTAGATGGCCACTCTGATGGGCAGAGTGTCAGGGGAGAGCAGGAACAGCCTGTGGATATACTGAATGCCTGGCTGTTCAGCCAGTATCCACAGTGGTATGTCCCTAGAGGAGACAGCTCCACCCCGCTCCAGCCCCCTAAATGGAAAGGATTGTGAGAACTCTCATTCCCAGGGCTTCTGTCCCAAGATGTTCCTAGTTTGTTCTCGTCCATTCTAACAATGTCAGAGCTTGTAGGGACATTAGAACAAAGAACACAGAATGTCAGAGCTAGGAAGGACCTTAGAACCTAGAACATGGGATGTCAAAGGGAGAAAGAGTTTAGACTATAGAGCAGAGAGTGTCAAGACTGACAGGGACTCGAATACATGGAAGACAATGTCAGAACTGAAGAGACCTTAGAACCTAGAACATGGAATGTCAGCTGAGAGGGAGTTTAGAACATAGGACATAGAGTATAAGAGCTGGGAGGGCCATTAGAGATCTTGTAGCCCAATCCTCTCATTTTACAATGAAGGAATTTAAAGTCCAGAGGAATGCAATGACACGTCCACAGTCACACTGCCCATCAGCCACAGAGCTAGGACTAGGACGCTGGTATAATATACCTAGATTTAGCAAAGTTTTACTAAAACTTTTTTTATTGATGCCTTTTGTTTTTGACATTGCCTACATTTCCTGAGGTTTTCTTCCTAAGCAAGGGAAGGCAATAAGCATTTATTAAGTGCCTTCTGTGTGCTAAGCACTTTTTACAGGCATGATATCATTTGACCCAGAGAGCTATCCCTTACCACAAAGATTTTTTCTAAAAAGAAAAACAGGAATACAAGAAATAACTATCCAGTAAAACAGACCAATTCATGAAACAACCTGATAATATAGTCACCATTCCTCAGCCGCGGACCGATTCCTGCCAAGCAGTGGGGGGCGCTGTTTGTTCTCATATCTCTCAAGCTTGGCCTTGGTCATTTTGCACCATCGACTTTGGACTGTGTCAGGGTCACTATTTTTTTTTTCATTTCCATTGCCGCCATTGTGGGCTTGTTTTCTTGGCTCCGTTTCATCAATTCTTTTGTGCTATTCTTGTGGAAAAGACAGAAGGGGGGTGGGTGGGGGGTGGGGTTAGACAATAGGACAATGAAGTGGATTCGGAAATAGTTGAATGACTAAACTAAAAGACTAATTGTTAATGGTGTCATGTGAGTGTGGAAGGAGGTCTGAAGTACAGCACCCCAGGGATTTGTGGCTGGCCCTAATAACAGTAACATTTATATAACCTTTTAAGGTTTGTAGAGCAATTTACAATTATTATCTCCTCACAAAAACCCTAGGAAGCAGGTGCTATTATGCTCCCCATTTTACAGATAGGGAAACCAAGGCAGGCAGAGGCTAAGTGACTTAGCCAGGGTCATACAGTTACAATATTTCTGAGGCTCCTTGTAAACATTTTAGACACTCCAGGCTCAGTGCTCTGTGCACTATGGCGCCACCTGGCTGCTATCTGTTAAACTCACCATGTTGAACATTTCTGTCTGTGGTTGTTTCTGTTTGTTCTTCGTTCTGGAAGAGGACCGTGAGATCAGGGAGGTGACACCATGACATGAGAGTGAATTGGATTTGAGTGAGGGAGGGATGTGCAAAGTCACCAGCCTCACTTTCTCCTCTGGAGTCATCTGGGTCCAGTGGCAAGATACGGATCAGGATGACTAGAGATGGCCCCAGATGCAGTGGGAGACTGGCCTTTGTAAGCTCTTTCCCAGCTCTCAGTTTGACTGAGGCAATGAGCATGCAGTGATTAAGTCTATGATGGAGGTAAAGGCGGAGATGGCCCATCCCATATGTGGATGACACAAAGTTGGGAGGGATGGTGAACACAGCAGATGACAAAATCAGGATCCAAAAAAGGTGGAGTCTAAGAAGATGAACTTTAATAGGGACCAATGTGGAAAATATTATACTAGTTTATATCATTTTTGTAATTTCAATAAGACTCAGGGCCTGAACTACTTAACCAGAAGAAAAGCCTGATCCTAACAGTCTCTTTGTTCTCTGAGTAAGCTCAGAGATATCTCTGTCTTATGTCAACAAACCCAGATGGAGCATTCCTTGCTCTGTCCATGGCCATTAAGGGTGAAAACCTTGACCCCAGATACTATCTTGAATTATGTGACTTTTCCTTATCTTAATATTTTATGGGCATATACTATGTTGTGGAATGTTAATGGCAAATTAAACACAGAGATCCTGGGGTTGTAATTCCAATTGACACTTTGTCAACTATCTAATTTGTTGTATTTACAATCTATTCCATTAAGGAAAATCCTCTTCTTGTATCATGGTTAAACATACATGGGGGTCATAAAAATGAGGTCATACAGGCTTGCTAGCTCTGCTAAAATAACATATATAAGTTTTCTCATTGCTTTGTTCAGCCAGCCAGAGTTTATACTCTGACTCCTTGTACGTACAAGTAAGCTAGCTCCGCTATGCTTTAAGGGAAAAATAATAAACAACATGGATTTTTCTATCACCTAGCTCTGTTGTTTCCTTCAACCAAATTTTCAGGTTTAACACCAGCACATAGTCTTACAGTGGGGTTCAAACACTGACTTCATAAGGTTCAACAGGAATTTGTCTGAAAATGATCTGAGAGTTTTAAAGGACCACAAGCTCAATAACGAGTCATCAGTGGCGGCCCCTAAAGCTACCGCCATCTTGGGCTTCATTAAAGTGAGGCAGAACCTCTGGGAATAGGGAGGTGGGAGTCCCTCTGTTGTTTGCTGTCACCAGACCTCATTTGGAGTGTTCTGTTCATTTCTGGACCACACAGTTTAAGAGATACATTGACAAACTGCAGAGTGTCCTGAGGATGGCAGCCAGAATGAGGAAGGGCTTGGACTCCAGTCTCCTAGGAGGGTCAGTTGAAGGAATTATGTAACTTGGAGAAGAGAAGACTGGGTGGGGTGGTGGGGGGAAGGAAAGGGGCTGTGATTGCTGTACTCACGGTTTTGAAGGGCTGGCCAGTGGGTGAGAGATTAGGCTGGTTCTGGTAGGACCCAGAAGGCAGAACAATACGAAGCAATGGCCCAGGCTGGGGTTGGTGGGAAGCTGAAAAAAGGCCAGTATTGTCCTGATCTCAGGAAAAACTCCCACCAATGAGAGCTGCCCCAGAGGGGAATAGAATGCTTAAAAAGGTAACCTGCCCCTCTATCCCAGGTCTCCGGCAAAGGCTGAATGGACCACACAGAAGGCATGGCTTTTTCAACAACTGAACTCAATTAGATGGTTTCTGGGGTCCCTTCTTTTTTTCTTTCAAAGTAATTTATTTTTAGTTTACAACATGCAGTTCTACAAGCTTGTGAGTTTCAAATTTTCTCTCCCTCCCTCTCCTCCCCTCTTCCCCGCACCCCCCCCCAAGATGGCATGTAATCCGATGTAGGCTCTACATAAACATTAACATTAAACATATTTTCACATTAGTCATGTTGCAAAGAAGAATTATAACCAATGCTATGAACCACAAGAAAGAAGAAACAAAACAGAAAAGAGAAAACAGGTAGTTTGCTTTGATCTGCATTCAGACTTTATAATTCTTTCTTTGGACGTGGACAGCATTTTCCATCAAGTCTTTTGGAGTTGCCTTAGAACCCTGCATTGCTTGAGAAGAGCCAAGTCTACCAGAGTTAGTCATCACAGATACAATGTGTCTATAATTGTGTACAATGTTCTTCTGGTTCTGCTCCCCTAGTTCATATAAGTCTTTCCAGGTTGGGGTCCCTTCCAACTATAAAATTCTGTGATTCTATGAATGAATGAGTTGTAGCTAGAGCTTTCTGGTGTTTAGGAGCCGTGTGGCATAGGGGATAGGGTCCTGGTCCTGGACACAGGAAGAGTCAGATTCAAATCCAGCCTCAGATACTTACTGGCTATGTGGACCTGGGAAAGTCACTTTATCCCTGTCTGCCTCAGTTTCTTCATCTGTAAAACCGCACCTCCTTCCCAGGGTTGTTGTGAAGCTAAAATGAGGTAATGTGTAAAGTGCCTTGAAAACCTTAAAGGATGATATAAATGCTAGCTATTAATTGTTATTATCATTTTAGCATAGTGTCTGGCACATAGTATGCTTTAACATGGTGCTTGGAACATAGTAGGTCCTTAATAAATGCTTGTTGATTTGACTTTGAGTTCTTAGGGATGATCACAGCCAATGTGGGGCAAGGAGTCCATCCTACGCTGTGGCTATTTACTCCCTGGGCCACTATCCCCTCCATGGACTCCCATCTTCTTAATGGGTTTCCCCCCTGTCACTGAGCTGCTATTTCTCTCACTGAGCCCCATTCCCATCCTAACCCCCTCATCCTCTTCCTAGGCTTCCAGCAGATACATACTCAAAAGAGGCATGTCCTTGGATTCATTCTGCTCCAATGATATCTCTTGGATGTTGGAGTTTCTGAGAGAGGTAAGGGAAGAAAGGCCTCTTTCCTTGAGGAAAAGAGACGTTCCTTCCTATCTCCTTTGCTTCCTCCAGCAGCCCGGAGCCCTGGTGGCCCCAAGGGTAGTGAGGAACCCCAGGGCTCTTGATCCTAGGAGCAGTGCAACAATCCTTCCCACCACAATGAACCAAAATGGAGGAATCTTCTAAGTTCACATGTAAAGAGTATTTTTCCATAGAGAGAGAGAGAGTATAGTTTTGTAGGTGTGTGTGTGTATGTGTGTGTGTGTGTGTACTCGTGCTCGAGTTGCCGGTATGGTTCACATGGGTTCATTAGATATGGCTCAAGGGGAGGCATTGATAGGTATCTCTGGAATCTTGACCATCCCTTTCCAAGGGAGACTTTGATTCCTACTTGGAGGGGAGCAGGAGAACTGGCCATGAAACCGATTCCTCTATTCTTCTCAAAGAGATACCAGACTAGAATGCTATTTATCAGCCCCTTCTAGGAAATGATCCCCCTCCCCCTATAGATTGAAGATGCTTTCCTGATTGTTACCACTTAATGGGGCAGCAAGGTGGTATGGTGGGTAGAGTGCTGGATGCCCAGGAGGCAAGAAGATCTGAATTCAAATCCAGCTGCAAACACTCACTAGTCGTGGGACCCTGGTCAAGTCACTTCTGTCTGTTTTCTTAACTATAAAATGAGGATAGTAATAGCACCTAGCTCTTAAGGTTGTTGTGAGGATAAATGAGATCACATTTGCAAGGTGCTTAGCACAGCGCCTGGCACAGAGTATGCACTTAATAGACACTTGATTCCTTCCTTCTAAAGAGGAAGGGGCACCTCAAACTTGTATCTGAAGATTTGACCCCTTCCCACCAAATAAATACTAGTTACACAGAAGACCATTACAAAAAATGACTATTAAGTAAATGCGTTTATCAGAGCAGATAGAAAGAGAGAGACCTCGACTTCACCAATGGGGAGATTCCCTGAATTCACTAAAGAGGCAAACCGGTTATCAGGGATCTAGTGAGGAGCAGGCTTTTCCCCTCCCTGTCTGCCTTCTTATGTCCCTCCTCTCTTTCTGCTTGGGTCCCTGAAGAGAGTCCTCAACAGCAGAAGAGAAGAAGAGGGTCCCTCCTTTCAAAGGCTCCAAGTCCACTCTGCCCCAAAGGCAAGGAAGTGGCACGGCACCATCCTTCTCTCCACCAAAGAGGAGAGTCTTATGCAAATGAGCCAGGCTAGAAGCCAGGGGTCACATTTTAGTGGGAAGGAGGTGGATTGATTTAGAATCAAGAGTTCTGAGTTCAGATCTTGACTCTGATGCTTACCAGCTCTGTAAGCTTACTTAAGCTTCCTCACTATGAACCTTTGTAAAATGTAATAATCCCTACAGCACTATATAAATGACAGTGACGATAATGATGACACACACTTTATCATTTTGAATGTGAAAAATCTGTTATTTTTGCTCCCTCCCCCCTCCCCCCCCGGTGTTCCTGGGAGAAATGGTGTGGCGTCTGTGACTGGAATCAGTCCTACCTCAGTAAGCCTCTGTCTGCCTCAGTATTCTCGACTGTAAAATGGGTGTAATAGTATCACCTAAATCCCAAGGTAGTTGTGAGGATCAAGTGTTATAACATTTGTAAAAAGCTTTGCAAACCATAGCTGAAATAGAAATGGTGTATTATGAGTAACAGCGTATTTAAAGACACAGCTATCTTGGGCCCCCAAGTCTTCACCTCTCCAGGCCAACAGGTCCAGGCTCTTGATTCAAGGCCTTGCTCGTCCTCCTCTGGACTTTCTCCAGCTGACCATTGTCGTTAAGGACCGTTGAGCCTAGAACTGAACACAAAACTCTAGATGAGTCTGACAAGGATGGGCTAGACAGGGGTTATTGACATCCAATTCATGGGATCTAAGCTTCTTTTGAGATGACAGGAGGCACAACCAGGGGCAATGGGGGAGGGGATTTACAATGAGCTAAGTAGGATGGGCTGTTTGGGGTGGTAGAGAGTTCTCAGTCCCTGTAGGTCTTCAAGGGAAGGCTGGATGACTGTCTGTAGAGCAGATTCCTGTTCTGGAACGGGTTAAACCAGATGACCCTGGGCTTCCCTTCTGCTCTGAGGTTCCATCAGAGCACCTCATGTTTTTCTTAATTTAATGTTTACTCAGCGCTGATGAGGTCCGCGGTATTGTTGGGGAATTTGCTGTAACCAAATCATACATGCTTTGATTTGTGATCAGCCAAGTCCCAGAGAGTATTCTGTGAATTATCATGAGTAACCCTGAGAGACTAAGTACATCTCAGGCAGCACTTTTCCTCTGAAGAGTTCCAAGCACCTTTACCAAGCTTGTCCTCTTTTATTATTTCCACTTCCTGAGGGGGTGGGTTCTAGAGCAGATTTCCCCCCTTTTTTGTGCTACAATCCCTTTGGGGGATGCTGTTTGCTAAAGCCTATGGACCTCTTCTCAGAATCATATTTTTAATTTTTATTCATTATTAAAGGGAGTGCTCAATTTTAATTAAAGGTTAGTGAAAATGAAGATAGACTTTTTTTTCCCATTCAGGTTCACAGATCCTCTGAAATCTATTTATGAATCCTAGTTCAAGAACCCCTACTCTAAAGCAAGCTGGACTTTACCCATCTGTTGTTGTTCACTCATGTCCGACTCTTTGTGACCCCATTTGGGTTTTTCTTGGCAAAGATACTGGACTGGTTTCCCATTTCCTTCTGCAGCTCATTTTACAGTTGAGGAAACTGAGGCAAACAGGGTGAAGTGACTTGGTAAGGCTCACATATTTGGGCTTTTCTTGGCAGAGATACTGGAGTGGTTTCCCATTTCCTTCTCCAGCTCATTTTTCAGATGAGGAAACTGAGGCAAACAGGGTGAAATGACTTGCCCAGGGGTCACTCAGCTAGCAAGTGTCCAAGGCCAGAAGATGGGGAACCTGAGGCTTTGGGAGAAAAAGTCATATACTGAGTAAAGGGTGGAAGGGAAAAATCTCAGAGTGAGCACCAAGGCTTCAGAAGAAGAAGGTTGCTGGATGAACTTCAACCTGATTTAATTTCATGCCTTCTTCCCACATTTCCTTAGCACCTATTATGTGTAGGGCCCAGCGCTCAGTGCTGGGGCCAGGGGTGGGGGGCGGGAAGGGGGTGGTGGATCAAAGATGAGTAAGATACTGACCTTACCCTTATGGAACTTAAAGGGTCCAAGGATCTTCAAGCTGGAAATGAGCTTGCCTAATGACTTTTAGAGAGGAGGAGACAGGCCCAGAGAGGGAAAGTGACTTGACCCACATCACACAGGTCCTAAGGAGAAACTTCTGGATCAGCAAACACAGGTGCTGTGGTTCTGAACCCAGGCTTCTTACTGTAATAGGGTTAGAGGATTAGACGTGAGGGCAGCTATAATATGAAACTATCATAGAATATAACGAACTTTGGAGAGGTGCCTCCATGAAATAGAAAGCTCTTTGGGAGTTCAGAGGCAGAAATGATCACTTCCAGCCAGGGATACAGCAGAGATCTCATGGAGAAGCAGGCAACAGAGCTGGGCCTGGAGGCTTGGGCTCTGAAAATAACTTCAGTGGGAGCAGGTTGATTAGCGAGCAAGATGACCTTGACTGTGCTGTTTTCTCAGCCGCTGCCCTGGAGCCCAGGACTCTTGGACAGCTGGCTGCCAGGTTCTAAAATGAGGAGCTGGGCAGTGGTAGAGGAGTCACAACCCATCAATCCCATCCCCAATGGGGTGTGAGTCTCTTTGCTAAGATCTATGGCTGTGTCTGCTGTCTACAGCCCTTGCTGGGCTTCTCATACATCATCTGCCTTTGCTTACTCACCCATGGACCCAGAAACTGCGTTCAAGGAGACCGAGCAGAGGCCACAGGGACAATGAAACCCACCCAGGAAAAAGGCTCTCTGCACATACATACTCTTGACTTTTCACACTCATGTCACTGGACTAGGATTCCAATGACCGCCCCCCCCCCCTCAAATCACTGGCAAAGTCTTTGGCTTTGGGATCGAGTGTTTGAGGTTCGGTGGACTCAGACCGCTCCATTGCAGAGTGCAGCAGTGATGTCAGTGGCCACCTCACCTAGGAAAGTGGGGCCTCAAAGGGAGGTGGTAGTGAGTGGTGTCACTTGTCATTTAAACCAGGTATAATTCCTCATCCCAATATTCTCTGCCTTTCACTCCCCATCTTCCTCAAGGCACTTTACATAGAACAAGGGAGTCCGTGTGAAGATGCAGCCTTGAGGGAGGCGGGGAAATCCTCCTGCTTCTTTGGGGCCAGCTCCCAGCTGGGAACTAGCGTCACCCTTCAAGGGTTCCCCATAGGAAGACTGAGTAAGTGATTGCTGTGGTCCTTTCCTCTTCTGATAGTTGAGAAGAGTGAAAATGAAATCACCACATTATTGGTTTCCCTCTTTTCCCCGCAAAGATATAGTATGTCTTCCCAGGTTTCTCGAAAACCATTTCCCTCCTCATCTCTTATGGGACAAATGTACTCTATATGCCTTTGGTCTAATAGAGAGAGAGCCTACCTCAGAGTCAGGAAGGCCTGGGTTCAGATTTCACCTTTGATACATACTAGTTGTGTGACCCTGGACAAGTCACTCATCTCCTCATGTTCTAGGCAGCATCCCAAGCTGCAAAGAAGTTTCTGGCTATTCCTCTTTGGTAGAGAGAATTTGCTCATTTGAATAAATTCCCCAAATCAACGAAATCACAGGCCATTATTTCTTTCCCCCAACCTCTACAATGAACAAAGGTGCATTTTCTTTTTTTTAAAAAGTATTTTTTTCCCGTTCTTCTGTACTTGACAAACCCCAATTAGTGTGGACATTTCCATCTGTAAAGAAGAGAAAGGGGATTGTACTTGAAGGTCTATTACAACAGCTTGCTTTGACAAAACTAAACAATGTATAATGGCGGACCAAATTATGAAATTATGGCATATAAGTATAACAGAGAACTATTGCTTTGTTAGAGAAACCTAGGAAGACTTGGATGAACTGATGCAGTGGACAGAGCCAGAACTACTGTAGCATCAACATTGTAAAAATGAGCCACTTTGGAAGTCTTTAAGCTGATTAACTCAATAACCAACCATAATTCCAGAGAATCCAAGATGAAGGATCTCTTGACAGAAAGATGATGGAGTAATATGCAGGGTGGGACATACAATTTCAGACATGCCCTAGAGGGGAATTTGTTTTGCTTGACTAGGCTTATTTGGTACAGGGTTTTTGTTTTTTTTTTCCCCTTTGGCAGGGGTGGAATCTCTGGGTCAAAGAGGACATTTTAATCACTTTATTTACATAATTCCCAAAAGGTCCCCAGAATGGTTATACCAATTCACAGCTCTACCAACGATGCATTGGTGTGCCTTTCTCTTCAACACTATTCCCATCTTTTGTCATCTTTGCCAAAGATAACACATTCATCACAGGGTTGCTTCCCCCCCTCCCATTTCTCTTATTTTTAACTTGGAAGATCACTTTATATGGTTAAGTTTTTCATTTTTCTTTTGATAAACTTCACTTTCCTCACCTGTAAAACTGTGGTAATAACACCTCCCTCCCAGAATTGTCATGAGGACTAAATGAATGTATATAAAATATTTGGCAAACTTTGAAGCGTCATATAAATGTCAAGTATCACTCATCTTTGGGTGCAATCAGGTGAACCTCACATCTTCGAGTGCTGGACAGACTGGGGGGCCTCTTGCATCTTGGACAAGAGGTGCACCTGAATTTAAACCATCTGAGGGTTTGTGCTAGGTCCTTGCCAGTGACTGGCATGGAAGGTAACATGAGTGGGAACACCTGGGAGTAGTCTAGAACCACAATCAACAAGAAGAGACTGAACATCTCTGATCTCAGAAGAGGGCATCTAGTCCTTCCTTCCAGAACATCTGAGACAGTCATTCAGCCTGTTTGAACACATCCTGTGATGGGGAGCTCACTCCTTCCTGAGGCAGCTCATTTTATTTCTGGACAGCTTTACTTAGAGCAGGGCCAGTAACAGATCCTTGGGGCGCTCTAGCTCCCTCTTATGGCACAAAGTACACCCCACCCAGTTACTGGCATTTATGCCTTTTTTCCCCCCACTAGACTCTGAGGGCAGGGGCTGCATCTCCTGTCACACGCCTGGCTCCTTAGCACAGATTTGTTTCCTCTCACCTGACCAAGAGCCTTCTTGGTATGTGTCACTCAGCTCATTAGTCCATCCTCCTAAGTCTCTGCTAGAGCACTGGACCTCGAGATCTGGAAAGCCTCTTTGGGCCTCAGTTTCCTCATCTCTAAAATAAGGATCATAGCCCCTTCCCCACGGGTAGCTGTGAGGATGACGAGAGAACAGATCCTGGCCATTTTCTTCCCGCCCAAACCAAACCCCCCAAGTTCTGTAACTGATTCAGCTCCACTGGCCCAGTGTCCAGGCCTCTTGCCAGCCAGGCTCTCCTCCTTGAAGATGCTCATCAGCTTGTCAGCATCCCTCAACTGTGGTGCCTGGAGGTGGCCTGACCATGGCCCCAGCCGTTATCAAGCAGATTGCCTAGTAAGACACATAATTCCCGAGTTCAAATCCAGCCTCGGACACATATTAGCCATGTCCAGCGCAAGTCATTTAACCTCTGCCTCAGTTTTCTGAACTGTGAAATGGGGATAATAGCCCCTGCCTCCGAGGGTCATCGTATCTCATTGCTTGCCAAGTTTTAGAGCTCTAAATAAATGCTATTATTAAAAGCCATGGACATACACAACCAGATGGAAGGTGCTTTGTGCCATCAGACATATTTTACAAAGGACCCTGGGATCCGGTCACCTGGCCTTCTTCCCACCATTCCTCATTCTCACCTCTTGGGCCTAATCCCTCCTGTTCCCTGAGTCTCCTCCTCCTCAAGCCAAATGTCCTCTGCCCCCGATCCTCACATGAGGTTTCCCGTCCTGGCTATCCTGGCTGCCTTCCACACTTAGCAGGGATGCATCTCCAACTTTCAAAGCCCCTTCTTCCTCTGGTGGCTTCATTGGACT
The DNA here is from genome assembly GCF_011100635.1 of Trichosurus vulpecula. Taxonomy (NCBI): domain Eukaryota; kingdom Metazoa; phylum Chordata; class Mammalia; order Diprotodontia; family Phalangeridae; genus Trichosurus; species Trichosurus vulpecula. Next base: position 32,631,179 of record NC_050576.1, on the reverse strand, counting down.
CCTGAGTACTGAGAAAATGTTCTGATTCTAACAGTCGGCGCCAATCCCACCCAGCTCGGACATCACGCATGGAGAGAAGAAGGTTGGAGAGCCAGGAGCGGTTTTATTGCTCGCCCAGGGAGTCAGGCCCTGTTGTCATATGCTAACAGCTATGGGGCTCTAAGCTGGGGACCACCACCCTGAGATTCAGGACCAGGCACCCATTTTTATATCTATGTATATGTTCAGACTGTACTGATTCACCCCCTCCAAGCACGCAACACCTGGAGAGTGTTTCTAAAGGGCAGGTGAGAAGAATGAGCACGCTCTGTGGTTTTCTCTCAGGGGGCATCAAAACTGCCTGCTGTCTCCACCAAGTGCCAGCCCTGGAGGTCACAAGACGGGCACCCGGGCCAGTCTGGTATAGTTCCAACTAAACCACATGGATACCTCTGGATGAAATGGGCAGCCTGCCCTCGGAGATGCCTGTGCCTGGCCTGCCTGTGTGCCAACTATGGGAAAGCCACAAACATGGCCACGGCAGGCAGAACAGAGTCATCTCTCCTTCACTCCACATAAATGACAACTCCATCACTTTGGGGCTGTAATGTCAAAACCACTGGCATGCAACCACAGTGTCACATTTTGAAATTGCAGTATGTTAACGATGTTAAGAGCATCACTGACCTGGCTTCCACTCCCTTCCCAAGGACAGCCTAAGGAGACTGGAAGGGAATTCTTGTAAGATCGCACCCTGTGAAATCTAAACACCAAAGACCAGGGTGCCAACTCCGGGATCCCCCTCCCCACAATAAACATCCTGAGGAGCACACAAAAAGAGTCCAGCGCGTGTGTGTGGGTGCATGAATGTATGTGTGTGTATGATGGGTCCTTGGGCCCCTTTTCAGGACTGACCACCACCATCAGTACAATGACCCCAGCCCTAGGCTTTGTCTGGTCCTTGTGAGGGTCTCAGCTCAGCTGCAAGCCCACTCTGCTCCAGTTCTGCAATGACAGACATGTATTTGAACTCGTTGGGTCGGAGGTTAAAGGTCTCTACCAGGCCATAGGTCTCCTGCCGGTCAGTGGCATAGAAGAGCTGTACCTGGTTGGCGATGCACTGAGCCTCAGGGATTTTCTGAAAGGGAAGAGAACATGGTTAAGGCCTCCCCTTCTGGCTGTAGCTCCCCTGCCTTAGAAGGGCCTTCAATGGATGGACCTGCCCCTAGAAGCCCTTTCTAGACCACGGTCCCAGCCTTTGGGGATGGACTCCCCCAGTTCTGGGAGAGACCCAAGATGGATGTGACAGTTAGGGACTCCAAAAGGAGCTGCATGAAACAGAAAATTGTATGGGGATGGTCTGATAGGAATCCTAGCCAGAATTCCACCCAGTGTCAATGTGCACAACAGAGACAATGAGCACGGTGAGCAGGAAGGAGAAAGCAGCAATCCTGGCAGGCAGCCTAGAAGAGGTGATGCTACACATGGGACCTGAAGGCAGGGTTGGCCTGAAGCACACACCAGGCTGGTGGATGCCCATGTGGTCTGACTTCTGGGGGGGGCTGGAGAAGCTCTGTTCCTCCCTTGCCTAGGCCAGTGCCAGCCCACATAGGGCCTAAAGCTCCTGATGTTAAAGACAGCCTCATTCATACTGGGCAAACTGCCTTTCCTGCTGTTTTCATTTTAAAATGCTGGTCTCCTGGGAAGGCGATGAATGGGGTATGGTGGAGCAAGTGATGGGTCTGGAGCCCGAGGGCCTCCTTCAGGTCCCAGCTAAAATTCCCTTCTGCAGGAAGCCTTTCCCATCCCCCTTAATGCCAGGCTAATCCTCTGTGATTACCTCCAATGTAGTCTTATCTATGGCTTGTTTGTACCCAGCTGTTTCTACACTGTCTCCCTGTTAGACTGGGGGCTCCCCTCCCCAGGGACTGGCTCGTCTTACTTTGTACCCCAGTACTCGGCACATGGCCTGGGGTTAGTGATGCTAGCTGGCTGACGGGCCTCACTGCATCTTACCAGAAAGGTGGAATCCATTTCTGCCGTCATGAGTACAATGCCCTTCTCCTCCTTGAGCTCTGGGAAGTGGTAGAGAACGAGCTGGCTTGATGCTGCCTCCCCCCGAGTCTACAAAGGAGAGAGGTACAAGCTGGGGTCACCGTGATGCTGCCAGCCCCGGGGACATAGGACACCCCAATATATTAGTCCTTGCTCTCTGATCCATGGGAGCCAACAGGACAGAGGAGTGTGTGGAGAGGCCTGGGCCCAGCAGAGATGGGCCCAATGGCCGGCTGTGTTGGCTGCTTCACAGGTCACTTAGAATAAATAGTTTCCCAAAGAAAAGCCCCAAGGGCCATTCGTGAAAGGGGAAAGGGAGGTCTGGGGGACACAGGGGTCACCCTGGGTGTGGCATCCATTTAATGGGTTTGTGCCTGCCAGGGGCCAGGCATTGTGGCTATGGAGCCAAAAATCCCCATAGAGCCTCTGCCTTTAAGGCTCTATTTTACTGAGGAGAAAAAGGAGCAGAGTTAAAGTGACTACTCAGAGGTTGGCCATGGCCCCAGAGGAAGTCTCCTGGAGAGAGGAAAGTTGGGGGTAGATGACAGACCAGTCTAGCTTTGGACCAGCCAAGGGTGGTGGCCCCAGCTAGCAGACTCGCTAGAACCGAAGGGGCCAGAGTCTGGGGGAAGATGGGATTGGCGGGCAGGCAGCCAAGGCCCGGGGTTGGACTCGGAGAAGGAGACCCAAAGCTGAGCATGAGAAGGTGGTCTCTCAGCACTGTTTCCAAAACTGTGGCTATCCAGCTCAAACGTCAGGAAAAGTCTTTTAAACTGTTAATTGGAAAACAGCTTGCCAGGGCAGGCCTGGACACCTCCCGGGCTCTCCCAGTCCGCTCCTCACCCTCAGGTGCTTGGAGCATGGAGTTCCGTTTGATTCAGTAATTCAATAATTACGACACCAGTAATATACGGTGATACAGTAATAATAATGATGATGGCGCGTATTTTGCAGCGCTTTTATGGTTACGAACTGAAAACCTCCAGAGGGAGGCGATGCAAGCATTTTTACTCCAATTATACAGAGAAGGAAAACAAGACTTCAAAAAGTCGAGGTGAGCATGTGGATTTGAATCCAGGCCTTTCCTGGCTACCTGTTCAGTGCCCTTTCCCCTTACTGGACATGTGACCGTGGGCCACTAAGCCTCAGTTTCCTCATATGTCCACTAACTACATCCTGGGACTGCTCTAAAGTGACCTTACTCCTCTCCCAAACCCATGGAGGAGGCTTGTGGTGGGGAAAGTAAGTGGCTGGGAATGGGTGGGCTGGACTAAACAATGCTAGTGAGAAGACCAAGAAGCCATATGCGGAGAAGGAAATAAGACGAGGGGCACAAGGGAAGGACGAGGTGCTTCACAGGGGAAGATCCCCTGGAGCTGGGAGTATCAGGAGGCCCGCCTTCAAGCTCACCCCAGCAGCCTGCCCTGGCGGCCAACCCAATGTAAACTTGGAAAGCCACGCTGACCCCTGCAAGCCTCCGGTGGGTTAGATACAGCGTACCCACTCTGTGCCACCGGGGGACAAAGACACGTGCAACTGGTCTTGGTGCCAGGAGCTGTCAGATGGCTCAGAGAGTAGTCCCTGGGCTGGTGGTGAGGAAATATTTCTGGTTATGAACCAGAAACACATAAAGAGATAACTAGTGACCCAAGGTCACTGATGCTTGGAGCCTCAGGAGAAGCGCTACCCAAAGCACCATGAGCATTGAGGAGACATCCCTGGAGGCTCCAGGGATCAGGGAAGGCCCCCTAAAGGAGGCAGACATTGGACACAATGACTACTTCTCTAGCATCAGAACAAGGGCCCCTGGGGCTGCTTCTAACCCCTGAACCTTACTTCCTATTTCTGGGACGAGCCCTACTTTTGGGGAGCTAAGACACACTGGCCTCTGATTCCAACCAAGAACAAAGCCCAACCCTCTTGACCAGGAGCCCTGCAATGTTGCTCACCTACCTGGATGTTTATAAGGGCAGTGAAGTGGAGCTCAGGACCTGACCACTGTCCCACAAAGAACTCGTAACCTTCCCTCCTTGGGAGGGCACACAGGAACTGCAGGGAGTAAACACAAGGGGTGGGATGGGGGGGGGGTGGTGTGAGACGTCCAGCAAAGACCTTCCACGTGCTGCTGGGGCCTCAGGGGCCTGGAAGGCACAAACATTCCCCCCAGAGTACCAATAAGAACAGGTAAACACTTGCTTCAGGGATGGCGAGCGGACCTCTGGGTTTGCAAGAGCTACAGAGATGCTAGTTATTACTATTCTTGTTAGGAACATGCAGGGAGGAAGCCCCTCCACCAAAGCGGGTCAGCACCTTCTCCTGGTCTAGTGCCCTGAGCCAGGCTGTGCGGCTCCTTCTGTCTCCTTCTCTGGATCTTCCTCCTCCAGGTCATGCTCTCCCTCTAACTGCAGGTGGGGGTTCCTCAGGGCTCTGTGCGGGGGCCCCCTTCTCTTCTCCCTCTATCACTTCACTTGGTGATCCATTAGCTCCCAAGGATTCTCTGACCATCTCCATGCTGGTGATTCTCAAGTCTACCTCTCCTGCCCAAACTCTCTGCTGAGCCCCAATCCCACATCTTTGGCTGCCTATCAGATGTCCCAAACCAGATGACCCAGCAGAAATCTTAAACTTGGCACGTCCCAAACAGAAATCCCAATTTCTCCCTGTGCCCAGGCCCTCACCTAGGGAGCAGGTGGTATCCTCCACTCTTCACCCTCTCACTGTCCCATAATCAACCTGCTGCTAAGCCTGTCAATTTTATCCTCCTGACGATTCTCCCAAATGACCTTCCTCTCCTCTGACTCTGCCCCCAACCTGGAGCAGACCCCTGAAGGTCTGCTGGTGGGCCTGCCTGTGCCAATTCTTCCTTGGCTCCAGGCCACCTTCCAGTGAGCTGTGAAAATGACTTTCCTAAAGCTAAGGTCTGACCATGGCCTCCCTCTGCTGGGGACACTGCTGTGACTCCCCATCACCTCCAGCATCAAGGACAAAGTCTTCTGGTTGTTCGTAACCCTTCATGTACTGTGTGATCCAGAGGTATTGGCCTCTCTGTGGCTGCTCTGTCTCCCAACTCCTGGCCTTTGCACCAGCTGTGGGGATGCTCTTCCTCCTCATCTCTCCCCAGCTTCCTTTGAGTACCAGCCTTTCCCTCCTAATTCCTCTTAATGCGCCTGCCTTCCTTCTGCAGATAATTCAATTTATCTCGTCCACAGCTTGTTGGCACATAGTTGTTTGTGTGCGTTCTCGCCCATTAGACTGTGAGGTCCTCGAGTGCAGGCATTTTGCCTTTCTTTTAGCCCTAGCATTTAGCCCAATGTGGGTACGTAGTAGGTGCTTCATGTTTACTGACTGACCCCCAAGGCAGAGCTTGCACCCAGGGCTCTGGATTCAGAGCTGGCTTTCTATCATCTCTAGTCACTGGCTTAAAGGCTGATAAAAAGATCAGTGCTCTCAGGGAAAGGCTTTTCTACTTCTGGGGGATTCACCCAAATGAAAGCTTGGTGGTTGAGACCCCCAAGGGCAGGTGACCGAGTCAGTCTACTGGCCCTGGTTCCTGAGCAGTCTGACCACCCCCTCCTCCCAGGTGCTTTGGCATCTCTGCCCACATGCTGACAGGCCGGACAGGGCAGTAAAGGCCACAGCCCCCTCCCCCTCAGAGGGCAGATGAACTCACAGATGGGCACTTCTGGGCTCGGCTCCAAATCAGGTCAAACTTCTCTGCCTGCAGGGTGGGAACAAGAAAAACCAAAACTGACTCAAAGGCAGGATGGAGACAGACCAACAGCACGCTTGTGTTGGATGCTGCAGGCACCTGGACGGTCAGGCCTCCGGGGGTTCAGGCTCACCCTAGAACTCTGGCCACTGCCAGCCTGACAAGGCCTTGGCAGATACACCCCCCGCCCTGGCTATGCTGGCTCACAACCCTTCAAGCACGTTCTCCCTCCTGGGGCTTCTCTTCTTAGCCCTGACATCCCCAGGTACTTCAGAGCGCACGGGCTCTCAGGCTCCCATCCTCTGGGCTCCCTCCAGAGTCCTTCCTAAAACATGTTCCTTACAGCTGAAGACAAGCCCCTGAGGAGGTCTGACCGGTCCTGGGCCTGGAGAAGAGGACTTACAGCAGCCCAAGATCACCCTGGCTTTCCTGGTTGTCATGCCATACTGTGGACTCTTATTTAGAGAGCAGTCTCCTAAGACGCCCAGATCATTTCCAGACACACTCTCTCAACCTACACTTGTGAATGGATTCTTGCTCCCATGTGAAAGATTCTACATATCTTGCTCCCTCAATGTCATATGAGGTTCATCTCAATGTTCCAGCCAGGCAAGAACATTTTCAATCCTAATTAGTCACCCAGCGTGCTGGCTACTCCTACCAGCTCTGAGTCATTGACAAATTGGAGAAGCAGGCAAGCCCTGTCTGAGGCCTCTTTACCTCACAACCCTGTGATCCCAAGACTTCCCAGCTCCATTAGTTGTGGTGGCCTGATTAGAAACAGTTGTCAAATAGCAAACCAAGGAGCAATAAAAGAACGTGGAAATGCCTTGGAAGCCCTGGCCTACTACCAAGGACTTGACACACAGGGACGTCTCTGAGATGGGAAGGACAAAGAAGACCCACGGATGTCAGAGAGAGGAGCGGGCTCAGCTTAGCAGGACCATGAAATGTCCCCCAGGAGAACGTGGGCTCTGCAGAAAGAGGGGGCACAGGAGCAGAAAAGGCAACCTCCTCCTCCCCAGCTCAGGCTGGCCGTCAAACTGCTCACAACACCTCCCTTCGTCCTCCCAAACCCCAAACAACTTACAGGGATGACAGCGTAGATGGTATCTTTTGTTGCGAAGTACTGCTGCCAAATCTGGTGAGAGATGAGAAGGACCAGTGTAAGGTCATAGTGGGCCCAAGGGGAATCCCTGCCAGACAGAAGCCCCCAAGAACCCAAGTCAGATCTCCACACTAATGCTCATGGTTCAGAACTGACACCCCTAGACCATGGTGAAGGAAAACTCCCACAATTACATTTTTATGATGAGCAACGCCACTGGCCCTTAGTCAGGAAGGGATGACGAGCTGGTGTCCAGTAGGATGCCTTCTTGTGGAACATACCCAGCAAGCCTTGCTTCAGGGGACAGTGCCCCGAGGCCCACCATTGACACCATGTTCCCCCAGGCATTCAGATCTGGCAATACTACCTTCTCTAGAACCTTCCTCCCAAGAACAGCATCAATGGCATGCTGGGTAAGATCGCTGGGGCTCCCAGGCTGGAGTCTTATCTCAAGTGAGGCACCAAAGGATGACCCAAAGGTCTGGGGGAGAACAAGATTGCACCTCTATGACATGAACTGTGGTAAGCTAGGGTAGAGAGGAAATCATGATATAGGGGGAAGAGTACTGGACTTGGGTATGAATCCTGCCTCTGATGCCAGCTGTGTGACCCTGGGCAAGTCACTGTTGGCCTCTCTGGGCCTGCTAGGCTCCTAGTCCGTGACTGGCCAGGCTCTGGATGGAAGTGTGGGTCATAAGAGATGAAGGATATACATTGCTGGTGATGATGTCTCAAGGGCTAAAACTGCCAGCTGTTCCTAGTATCAGCCTGGGCACTCCAGGTTTACCTTAAAAATCCACGACAAGTCCAGCCCCCAAGAACCCTCTGGCTTAATCTCCTCACCATCCCTATGGAGGTGTCTGATCTCTATCTACAGCTCTGCTCTGCTCTGTATCTTAAGACACGGACCCACATCACTAGCTGTCCGATGGACTTCTCTGACTGCACATCTGGTGGGCATCTTAAGCTCTGCACATCTGTGATGGAGCGCATCATCTTTTCCCTAAGGCCTCCCCTTTCCTGTCTCTGAGGGCATATGCCCAAATCATCCTCAGCTTTTTGCGCTCTTGCCAGCCCCCAGAACCTCGAAGCTGAATCCTGCTATCCCCCTCGCTGAGGCCTCACCACTGCTCACCTGCACTATGCCAACGGCCTCGAGATTCTGCCCTCTTATTTTGTTAGATATTTCCCAAACGTGACCCACAACATTCCTGAGTGAGGTTCAAACCAGATTAAGATATAAGTGGGGAATATTTGACAAAATAAATAAAGATAGAAGAAAACAAAGATCATGCTGAGGCGTGGCTTTTTGAGTCACCACACACCCACAGGGATCCTCACATACAGGTTAGTGGCCCCTCTTTCGATTTGGCTTTGATGCCATGGGTGTAAAGCATGGTCAGGGAGCAGCAGGACGTCCAGTTTCACAAGAACACGGAGTGTGAATGGGCAGCTGCGAAGAAGAGGCTGAGGAGGCAGAGGCTGAGGCCAGATTAGGAGGGCTCTGAATGCCAGGACAATGAATTTGGATATTAGTATTAATAATAATAACAGCTAGCAAGCATTTTAAAGTTTGCAAAATGCTTTACAAATGTCACTTGATCCTCATAATAGCCCTGGGAAGTAGGGGCATGTATTATCCTCACTTTACAGATCAGAAAACTGAGACAGACAGAGGTTCAGTGACTTGCCCAGAGTGGCCCAGTCAGCGTCTGACTCCAGGCCCAGGGCTCTATCCCCTCCTGGTACCACTCAGCTCTATGGGGCTTAACGTTTCTAAACTCACTCCAATTCCCCCACGAGATGAATAGTACAAGTGGAGGTTCACGAGGTTTTGAAGCAGGCATGGGACAAGATGGAAGTCGACGGTTTACTGGGGTTACAGCTATGATATATAGGGCTGGGAATGGGGAGACCAGCTGGGAGCTGGCCAGTCACCGCAGAGGAGATGAGAGCCTGCCCTGAAGGTGTTGGAAGGGAGAACAAAACACAAAGACAGGAGTCCCTGGTGCTGGGGACCCAACCTAGAAGGGACCGGTCAACAGGAGCTTGTTCCCACCCTCTATGGGCCCCACCTCGGCATTGCCAAAAGGCCTTCCCTCCCTGGGCCTTCTGAGTGGGGGCACGAAGCACTCACTTTCTGAGCTCACCCCAAGGAAGGAGGTGGCAATACACTACCTGCTGGATCTCTTCTCCACTTTTATCTTTCACCATCTCCAGGTTCAAGATCGAGCCGAGAGTCTGAAATGGGAAATGAAGGCAGTCAGAAGAAATGTCCCACAGCAGCTCCAGCCTCTGGGAGGTGAGGGAAGGGGAGGGGCTGCCTGGTGGATGGGAGCCTGACATACGGCTGCTCATTTCCCAAATTCAGCCCTGCCTCTCAAACATCCCGGTTCGGGAAGAGCTTCTTTAAATTCTGCAGATAGTAAGGAAGCCCTGGTTCTTGCATTCCATCTTTTTCCACTCTCCAAAGGCCCCGTTCCTCTTGAGGATGGCCCAGAGTGACCAGGAAGGACTGGAGGAAGGTGCCTGTTCCTACCAGTCCCACAAGTCAGGTCTGGTCCCATCACTGGATCTCTTCCAGTGTTTGGGCTCAGTGCTAGACAGCCCTGGGGTGGGGCCAGGAGCCAGACTATTAAAGCTGATGAAGACAGACACCCAGCCTCCTCAGGCCTCAGAAGGCCGGTGCTCCCAGCAATACTCTCGTTTATGGACACAGAGACCGGAAGCGCTAGGAGGGACATCCAGGCCAGTTCTCTGCCTTTTGTGTGCACGTCATGGACCCCTTCCCAGACTAACGCTTAAAAAAATCATAACTAAAGCAAACACTAAATTTTGTTTAGAAGACATCCCGGGATTTGTCCACAGACCCACGAACCGCAAGTTAATAACCCTTCTTCGCTTTACAGATGAGGAAGTTAAGGCACAGAGGAAGAAAGTGTTTTTCCACAACCCCATGGCTCTGGCCAAGCCTTTAGTCAGCTTCACTTGTCACATGTGCTTCTCCACTTCTGAGGGGGCAGAAACATCGGGAGCTTGGTGCAAACTCTCCCGGCTCCATGTACAGCCATGCGACCAACTAGTGACTCAACCCTTCCGGACCAGTAAAATACGAATAACAACACTGGCTCTTCCCCCCTCCCAGGGATGCCAGGAGCTGCACTGGGATACAGAGATGAGGCATCACCAGCGTCCTCAGCTGAAGCCTCTGAAGGCTGCATGGGACGAGTAGCCCTGGCCCTTACCAGCCGTATGGCCAGGAGCCAATCACTAAGCCTGCCACGACTCTCGGTGACATACTAAGGCACTCTGGGCTGCAGAAGGAGCTGCCCCCCCACCCCAAATCCGGGGTCCCTGACCCTACCTTGTCTTTAGTGAATCCTCCCTTCGAAGACTGTTTCCCCAGGGCTTCCGTCTGAAAGAAACAAGTTAATTGGTCTCTGCTTTGCAGGAGGGAAAGGGAGCAGAATCAGGTAAGCTATCTGTGGCCAGCTTTGAACTTTTAGGCAAGTGGACACTTCCAGCCTCTCTCCTCCTCACCAAATCTGCCTTCTTCATTCTGCTCAGAACACCCATTCCAACTTCTAGACTATCCCTGATCATCTTTCTTGGTGAGCGGCTGCCTTTGAGAGGTGGCTGCCTACAGCAGAAAGAAGGGCAGGGACTGGGCCAGCCACCTGTCCTCAGGAACAATGACCCGAGAGCCCAGCTCTGCTCTGGCCTGCCTTGGGCGGGTTCCGCCGTGAGACACCAGACAGGGTGAAGCAGAATTTCACAGTGTGTTTCTTAGAGGAGGTGGGAGGTAGAGGCAGAGAATATGTGTTGGGGGATAGAGAGGGGTCTAGCTTGGCTGGGGGAGGTGGGGCCACAGAGGAGCCCAGATCTCTGCCAAAAGGCAGGTCCAGCCTACAGGCTGAACAGGGTACCCATGCCTGTACTGGCCTGGGGGACCCCACTTTCCATGTCTTCCTCATACATGCAGAGGCTCGCATTTCATTGGAAACCAGGCCTATAGCTGGAAGTGAAGGCTCAGTGAGGGATGTAGCCTGGTTCCCACAGCAGAGCCACACCACTAGTGGGAGATGCCCAAGGCCACAGTGGGGAGGGCCGGGCCAGCAGGCCCAGCTGCATCCAGGCCCCCCTGACATCAGTGACCCTCCTTCCTTAGAGGTCCTTTTCCTGGAAGGTGGCACTGACTATGGTGCCCTGCTGGGCCCTTCCTGTATCCCTCCCTGCTTCCCGACCATGAATATAAGCACTGAGCCCAGCCAGAGCCCCTGGGTGCACTCCCAGGCAGGGCCCTGACAGGGCTGGGCTTTCAGGCAGGGGCTGCATTAGCTGCAGCAAAGCTCTCTTGCCTTCTGCTCCACACACTTGATAAAGTCGGCTTGCTTGGAGTGTCCCACAGGCTGCTTCCGAAACTCGTGCCGCTTCTCCAGGCGGGACTCGAAGGCAGCGGGGTCAGATCTGTAGGAAGGTGAGAAAGGTGGGGGGTCAGGCTGGGGGAGGGGTGTCTCAGACTTTGCTATTTCACTCTTTCTGATGTCCAGAGAGATGAGACTGATGATGGGGAGCACAGGGGAGATGAGGCCCTCCAACAGGATCCCTCCTAGCCCACCAGGCACAGCCCAGGGACGACAAGGTGGCTCAGTGGATAGAGCCCTGAGCCTGGACTAGGAAAGACCCAAGTTCAAATGCAGCCTCAGACACTTTCTAGCTGCGTGACCCTTGGCAAGTCACTTAACCACTACATGTCTCAGGTTCCTCAGATTAAAACAGGGAAAATCACAGCAGCAGACTCCCCTCCCCCCACTTAATGAATCTCTTTTTCCTTCCTTCCCAGGGAGCATGGAGGTGGCTTCTAAGCCAGGAAGATTTGAGTTGGAGACTCCCTGTCTGCTGGGCTGCAAGAATATGTGTTCGTGTGTGTGTGTGTGTGTGTGGGGGGGAAGCATCAAACACAGAACAGTGAACAAATGTGTGTGTGTGGGGGGAAGCATCAAACACAGAACAAACAGTGAACAAAGCACGTAAACTGTGCCCCTCCCACCCCCCAGGCCCAGGCCCTCCTTGTAGATGGCTCTGCTTGACTATGGACCCCCTCCCCCCATCCACACCTGCCAGACAGAGGAGGCCCCTGAAAAACAGAAATCCCAGGTTTTAAGTCCCTGGCCCTTGGGGGTCTGGCCACCAGGGTGCTGGTGGAACGTCAGGCTTGGACACCATGCCGAGCCTCCAAGAAAGAGAAACAAAGGAGAGGCTGCTCTCCAACCCTAGACAGTCCACCAGCTTTTATTAAGCACTGACTACATACCAATCTTTGTGAGGCTATAGGGACACTGGTTTCTGACCTCGGCCAGCCAGTATTTATTAAGCACCCAAAGGTTATAGAGATATTGGATTCTGACCTAAGACAGCTAGCATTTATTAAGCACCGACTACATACCCGGCACCGTGAGGCTATAGGGATACTAGATTCTGACCTAAGAGCCAGCATTTATTAAGCACCGATTATATACCCGGCTGCGTGAGGTTATAGGGACACTGGATTCTGACCCAAGGCTACGGAGGAGACTGAGTCCCCGGAGGTCTTCCGAAGGCTCGGAACTCTAGAGCTGGAAGGGGCTCAGCCTCGCCCCACCCTTTACAGATAAGCAAACTGAGGCCCGGGGCGCAGACGGGCGCTTTCCCACCCCGGCTCGAGCGGCAGGAGGTGAAGGAAGGGGCTCCCTGGGGCCCTCGGAGCCCGAGCCCCAATAACAACCGCCTCTGACAACGACCTGGGGGGGAATGGGGGAAGGCACCAGCGGCGCTGTCCTTCCCATGCCACAGAAGAGGCTGCCACAGGGTGAACACGCCACCGCGGTTTCCAAGGACTCTCCGCACTGCGCAGTCGCAGAATCTGGCTCCAGTCCCCGCCTCCTCTGCGCCATTTCGAGCCTATGGGCGGGGCTCCTCTGCTTCCTAGCCCCACCCCTGCCCCTCGGCACCTGCGCAGTCGGGGAGAGATTGCCTTTCTCACCCCCCCTCCGCCCCGCCCCTTGGCACCTGCGCAGTGGCAGGATCTGGTCCCTACACCAGTTCCAGGGAGGAGCTCCTCTTCCTCCTTGCCCCGCCCCGCCCCTCCGCACCTGCGCAGTTGCTGGATCTTTTCCCGGTACTTGTCATAGTAGGGGTTGGTCTCGAGCTCGGCCTCGCCGCTCCCGGCGCCACGGCGCACGGAGAAGAGCCGCAGCTGCTCGGTCCCCACAAGCCCCAGGCCTAGGCCTGGACCCAGAGCTCGACTGCGCACGGCGCACAGGCCCCGGTAGAGGCCGGCCACCTGCAGCACGGCTGGGCCCGCGCCCCCCGCCGCCATGGCCGCCATGGCCGCTGCCATAGTTTCTTCGCCCTCGCCCTCCACCTCTGCACCCGCCCCCACTGTTGCTTCCGCCGCCGCCGCTTCCGCCGCGCACCCCTCCATCCCCCTCCCCCGGCGCCGCCGCTTCCGCCCCCGCCCCCGCGTCTAAGGTTCCGCAGCAGCAACGTTCCTGCCCAACGGGCGGGGCTTCTTCTGCGCAGCCTCGAGAGGGGAGGGGCCTGGGGAATTTCGAATGGGGGGGGGGGACCTGTAGAATTCGAACTCAGGGCCGGCTCCCAGCCCCCTTGAGTCTTTGCTTGAATGCCTCCTCGAATGGGGAACTCATTGTCTGTTGAGGTACCCCATTCCCTTTGGGATGTAGCCCAACCCTAAATCTGCCGTACAGCTGTTTGCCCCATGTTTGTTATCCGAGGACCAGAATCTCAGAGTTGGAAAGGACCTTCTAGATGGGGAGTGCAAAGACCTGGGTTTGCATCCTGCCTCTACTTCTGGCCCTTCTGGGGGTAACCTTGGGCTCCATGTCTTCCGAGCCTCGGTTTCCTTATTTATGAAATGTAGGGGTTCGACTACATCTACAAGCATTTATTAAGCATCTACTACGGCAGGCATTGCAGGAAGCTCTGGGGTCATAAAGAGCAAAAACAAGGCCCCTGCCTGCCCTCAAGGAGCTCCCAGTCTAATGGGGATGATCCCGTGTAAATAACTGCATACAAGATAGAGGCAGAGTGGGGGAAGGGAAGGGAAGGAAATACATTTTCAGTGCACTGTGCTTGGCTCTGCTGGGGAAGACAAGAATAGACTACCACCCAGTGTGTGTCTTCAGGGAGCTCACAGGCTGCCTGCCGGGGGAGGTGAGGCACAGATGCACTGGGACCTTCAGGCCCTACTGGGCTCACAAAGACAAAAGTCTCACAGAATTTAACATTCCATTACAGTAAGGGGGAAATGACGCGGATGCCAGCTGTCAAATTGGATTATTACAAGAGAAATGAACACAGATGTGGAACCCTATGCAAATTCTGAATGTTTGTTTGTTCATCCATGTGTCCGTCCATCTGTCAGTCTGTTCATTTATTCATTCATCCATCCATTCATCCATCCATCCCTTTACTCATTCTTATCCAGCAAACATTTACTTGGCCAGTGATATGCAACGCATTGCTCCAGGGAGGCTTTGGGGTGTGGGGGCAGGGCTAGGCTAGAGAGATAAGACACCTCTCTTTTTCCCAGTGGAGTTCATGACCATATTATGCCACAGGACCTCCCCAAAGGAACCCGAGACCTCAAGGAGGGGCTTTCTTTTTTGTGCCCCTGCCCCTGCCCTGGAGCTACTAGTGGTGGGTGTCTGGTGTCTTTGTCCCAACAATAGCCCAGCCTCTAGAATGTTTAGGTTCTGGAACCTGGCAACCTCTAGGAACAATAATGCGTGGGGGTTCTGACCTTAGCTGGAGGAGGACTGGGAAGGAGGGCCTTCCCTCAGAGAGCCTCCTGAGGCCTACCTCGCCCAACACCACCCAGCCTTCTGCCTTTATGGATCCCCGAGGGGAACGGCTGAGCATCCCTGGTGGTAGGTGGCTCTTCCCTCCTTCTCCATCTGAGGAAAGCAGCAGGGACAGCCTGACATGGGGACAGAGTAGAAGACCGTCTGAGTGGTGGAAGTGGGGGTGGCAAGACCCTTCGTCCTCATCATGTCTTTTCCGCTGGCAGTGGACGTCTCCACCTTGGCTCTGGGGTTCCCTGAGTGGTGAAGTTAAGTCAGTTGGTCTCTCATCAAGTGGGACCTCTGCATGGACAGGACCCCATAGCCTTTTAGAACTCCTCCAACCTCCCTCGGGGTCCCTAGGAGGAGGGAGGCCTGCTGGTAGTCGGGTGGCTGGAAGTCTCCCATATCTGGTTGCCCATTAATGCTAATCCTATTATCTCCTCTCCTAAGTCTGGCTCCCACTCTACTTTGGGGTCTTGGGGCTGTGCTCTGTGGTTACCGGTGGCTGCATGGTCTTTCTCCACTGGAGGAAGAAGGTTCGAAGGGAAGAGCAGGCCCAGGAATGGGTGGAGGTGATGCAGGCGGCCACCTTCACCTACAGCCCCCTCCTCTACTGGATCAACAAGCGTCGGCAATATGGTATGAATACCGGAGTCAAAGTGGACCTCCCAGTGGCCAGCCCCAAGCCAGAGGCCCCCAAGCCCTTGACTAACAACCAGGAAGGAAGGAGTGATGCCTCTGCAGCCAGATTCCTCATGTCCCCGGCCTCCGCCCCACCCTTGGTCTGTTACCCAACCCCAGCGCCACACAACCCCATCTTCCAGGAGGTGGCCTTTGCCCCTTCACTGTGCAACGTACCACCCATGGTGAACCACTCTGCCTCTTTTCCTTTCAACGCCCGTCCTGAGAGGAGGGTCCGGTTTCATTCATTGCCAGCTCTGGCCCGTCGGGACTATCGCTTCAACATTAAGGGCTTGGCCTATGAGTTGTAGCTTGACTTGGTCTGCTAGAAGCATGGGGAGGGGTGTGGGGTGGAGGACCAGGAAGCCCCAGTGGTCAGCTCTTGCTCTGGATTCACACACATGTAATCATCTTTTTTTCTGAAAGTTCATGGCTTCTGTCTTCCCAATGCCCTAATTGCCTATCCCCAGTCAATTCAAGTCTGATATTAAACTTTTTAATAAAATATTAAAAACAAAACCTATCGGTCTTGGGGATGGAAAGTGGTGTTGGGGCTGCGGCAGCCAAAATGAGTTGAACCTGGGACCATGGCCTAGAATCTAGGCCCTAGATAATTATTTGAGCAGAGCCACAGTCCTGAGACGCAGGAAGCAGCAACCCTCATCTTCGGGTGAGGGATAGCCGCAGCTACTTCCTGCCACAGTGACTAGGCAAAGCCTCCTCTCCTTCTAGGCCTGAAAAACGAGGGTCTTGGGCTGGTCTCCCAGTCTCCAAGTTCCCTTCTGGCTCTCAATGTCATGATCTTGCAAGCTTCATGTGGTAGTTCTCTGTTCTACCCACCTTAGCCCTCACAGCCCCATCTTCCAGGAGGTAGCCTCCTCCTCTTCGCTGTACAAGTCATTGATCCACTCAGACACAGTCAGGGCCAAAAGAGGAAATAGGTTTTATTTAGAGAAATTCAAACTTGTTACATGTTATTAAAGTGCAAGGCTCCTCTCAGGGCTGGGGATCATCCGGGGGCAGGAGACATCTAGCCCCTTCCAGGGTGTGGGCCAAACAGCTGAGGGATAGAGCACATTCACCTGTCCCCAAAGGAGACAGTGACAAAGTAGATGACCAAGGGCAAGATGGCCCATGCTGTATGGGAGTATGTGGGCAAGTAGGGGAGCATGCCAAAGAGGGGAGGAAGAGAGGGAGAGGGAGAGGGAGAGGGGGAGAGAGAGGAGAGGGAGGGAGGGAGGGAGAGAGGGAGAGGGACAGAGAGAGAGGGAGGAGGGGGAGAGAGACACAGAGAGAGAGAGACAGACAGACAAGGTCAACCCCTGATTCAGTTCCTGGGCAGACAGATAGATGCCTGGACTGGGAGGGGCTGGCTCAGGAATGGATTGCAGCCAATGAAGCTCCCACCCCCACCTCTCCTCTGGCCAATACTCCTGAGATTTAAGGCTGTCAGTCAACTAACTCCCTTCCCCTGAACAGGGCCGTTTATGGGCAAGACACTCACTTGGTTCCCTCTAGGTCCTCAAGTGCAGCCCTTTGACTAAATCCAAACTTCCCAGACCAAATCCCCTTAAAGAAAGGCTGGGCCTGTTCTGCCTCACTTTTCATGCCTGGCTCCTTGACCAAACCCTGCCCCAAGAATCAGGTAACTGAAGGCAAGAAACACAGTTTAAGAGTTGGAATGGGAGAGAACAGGAGAGAAGGTAAAATGTATGTAGAGCCAGGTAGTCTTGGCTGCTCAGGGCCAGGGTGGCCAAGTGCTCACCAGCTGTGAAGTCTGTCAGCTGCTGCTGGGCCTGGATGAGGCACAGTGGCTTGGTGCCCAGGCAGCTCTGCCCGTCAGCGTGGTGCCAGAGGGGCACTTCAGGAGGCCTGCCTGTCTCAATGGAGGCAGGTGACTTGACCCCGGGACCCTCCTGCTTGGGAGCTGGCCAGCAAAGGCAGACTCATTGCATGGCTGGCCCTAGCCTAGCTCATGCCAATGGGATCCTAAGACAGACCCTTTTTAACTAAGAATTAACCAAGGGCTGTCCACTGATCTATGAATGACTGCTCTGAAATTAAAGAGGGCAGCCTGCACTGGCTCCTTAGCTGTGCTTCACAGAAATCAGTTTCCAAAAAAGTTCAAATAAAACCAAACCAAAAAGCCCGCAAGTACAGACAAAAGCCTTACGGTACAATACATACAGATCTCAGAGTGATCAATTTTATTGCTAGAATTTTATTTGGTTGTTAGAGAATTTATAGGGACAGGTGTATCAAACAGGGTCGCAGGCATGGCCAGGACACTGGTCGCAGGCACCCAGGGGGCCTGTAAACAGCAGATAAAGTCGTCCTGCCGGGCAATGGCACGGTGCACCCAGAAGGGGATGCAGGGAGAGAAGCCTTCAGTGGTGGCACATTGGACACATTCCCAGAAGGGCACTGGCCTGCTTGTGCCTAGCTCATCTTCACCACCTACACAAGGGTTTTGTGACTCAAACTTAAGTTAGGGATCATGCCAAAGGTAAAGCACATACCCAAGTAGGTATGATGCTTTACTGCAAGAGAGCAGAACAAAGCTCATCTAAATAAAGGGGCTTCCCTCGAGGCAACTTCTCCAGCCTCCCTGGTCCCCACTGAAGAGCTCTGCAGACACTTCCTCCCCCGTGACCCAGAGACCTTCCTGGGAATGGCAGATGGGCCTGAACGTACTGCCTGGGGAGGCGAAGACTCCGAGCAGCACTGGACGCCCCCCACCAACCCCACCGTGGAGCGGAGGACTAGGACAGATACTGCGCTTGCTGAGATCAAGGAGATTCCTGCCTCCTGTCTCACCCAAGGGCACAACACGTCTGCCATTTCATTTTGTGACCTGGGAGGAGGCTCTAACACTGGCTGGTGGGTGGCCCTGGTGACTGAGCTGAGACCACCCGTGGGGGACTAGCCTGTGTCCTTCCCATCAGCTGGAGGAGAGGCTCTGAGGAGGGGAAGGTGACATCTCAGGAAGAGGAGGAGAAGCCACAAAGGGCAGACTCCATGGTTTCATGTCATACTTCCCTGCAAACACTTTAGCTAAGCTTCACAACCTGAAGAGTGTCTGACAAGGCTGGAGGGGCCCACCAGGCCCTTTTCTGACTCTGGACAGGATGGGTAAGGGGGCAGGATGGCTGTGAGCAGCAGCCCTCCTGCCTGGGTCATGGGGGAAGTGTCTAGATATTAATGGCTAATTTTGAACTGTTTTCTCATACCCCCCAGTGCACATCATTCCCTGTTCAATGCCAACTACTAACAAATGCTTGGAAAAGGCCTCTCTTGGAAAGAAAAGACAAGATTTTTCTGGGTTTCTATAAAGTGCAGCTAATTTAAGGCAAATTTATGTAAAATAGAAAATAGGGGTTTTTCTCTCTCTATGTACATGTTTTTCAGTTTAAAGACACGGTCTTGCCTCTCAAGAAGGACCAGAGAGGAAGGAGGGCTCCCTGCATCAGCGGGAGTTTTAAAAGCGACATTCCTGTGGGTGCCATGAAAGCACAGTTACTGCTGAGCATCCAGCCAGAAGGAAAGGTTCTCCTCTTTAAAAAAATAACCATTTTATAGACTCTCCAAATGAGGGGTGCTATGCAGCTTCAAAGACGTGGGGATTGCTGGGCTGAGGGACAGGTGACTTGTCAGGCGACGAGCTGGAGGTCTGAGCTGGGTTTCCAATTCTAATTCTGCTCCATATGCTCAATGCCTAAAGCAAGTCTCAGCTCCGGGAAGGAATATCTCCCATCTCTGTCCGTGTCAAACTCTGCCATGCTCTGGGCAGATGGGACGGCAGAGCCGAGTAGGTCCCAGAGATCCTGGTAGGACAGCTTCCCCTCAGGCCCCTGGCCCGTCTTTTGGAACAAATCCAGGAGATCTGTTGGAACAAGGCATTCGGTCATCACCAGCTCACTCTTGGGCAAACTGCTTGGGAGGGCAGTGGCTATAGGAGGGCTGAGGAACCTGGGGTCCTACCGTTTCACTGCAGAGAAGCAGCCTGGGGGCTGTCAGCCAGGAAGCCTGACCCAGGGCACTCCACTTATAGAGTCTCACCGAAGGGAGTGAGGTGACAAGGAGTGAGAGCTCCTGATTCCCTGTGAAATGATTTCTCCACTGAGGAAGTGTATTCGAGGCACTGCCCTCACCTGTTAGCTCACAGTGCCTCAGGGTCTCCCGCTAAGGCTTGGGGCTGAGACTGTTTGATGGAGGCCATAGGGACTCTGTGGGTTAAGTCCAGAGACTGGTTGCCTTCTTCCCCATCTTGGGCCCTCTGGCTAACTCCCTCCATTGTGGGCTTTTGTAACTGCCCTGCTACTGGAACTAGAACGATTTCCTGTGTCTTTAAAGCCTAAGTGGGAGATGAGAGACATGCCCACCACTGTGTGATGTTCATTCTCGCCAGCCCCTGAGGAATGACTTTCTTCAAATAGGGAGGACAAGAGCATTTAGGGTCAGAGGCTCAGCACAAGGGTTAGGCTGGTGGAGGGAGATGACCTGCCTGGCCATCTCCTGGGTTCTCAAGGGACTGCTGTCTCTGCCAGAAGGACTAGCTACAGATGCTGAGACTAGGGGATGGCCAGAGGTAAAACCTGGCCTCAGACACGGCTGGTGGGATCCTGGGCAAGGCACTTAACCCATTTGCCCGCTTCCTCATCTGTAAAAAGGGGTAACAAGAGCGCCTCCCTCACTGGGCTGCTGTGAGGGTCAAGTGAAATAGTATTTGTAAAGTGCTTAGTATGGTGCCTGGCACACAGTAGGTGCTTAATAAATACCTACTCCCTCAAATCAACCACCTCTTCTGGGGTGTTCCCAAAGCCAGCTGAGTCTCCATTGGTTTGAATAATTTGTTGGTACTCACACAAGGTCCCAACCCTTATTTGCAGACTCAGCTGCTGCCCTGCCAAGAGCAGGCCCCAGGAGTTTGACTGTACTGGTCCTTCCACCCACACAGTCCCCGTCCTGGGGCCTCCAGGCCCTCCTCAGGGCACTTGCAGGTTGCACAAGGCTCTCAGTGTGCTTCCTGAAAGGAAGAAAGGACAGGGAATGTGGCCAAAGATTCTCAAATGAATCCAACTTCATTCCAGATCTCAGTGAAAAAGGGAGGATACAGAGCAAAGCAGAGACCCCGCAAAAACACGACTGCCCTGGACAGGATGGGATGGGGAGCTATCGGGTGACAGAGCGCTTACACTTTGGTTCTCTGGCCCCAAACAACAGAATGGGGAGCAATGGGAGGACAGCCTCAGGAAGCAGTAAGTCTCCTGTCATCGAATGTGTTCAAGAGGCTGCAACCACCCACTGGAATCCCAGAAGCCAATAAGGTGAGCCTAGAACTGACACTTCTCATTCACTGACTCCTTAACAACTGGAGTGACTCTTCTTGGAGGTTTCCATTTTTTTAGCTGCAGCTCTCTCCCGAGGACAAGGTAAAAGGGAGGTCTGATTAGACAGCAGGTGTTTTGAAAAGGACCTGGAGGTCTGAGTGGACCACAAGCTCAATGAGTTAGTAGAGTCGGGGTGGGGGCATCCTTAAAAAAGCTCCTGGGATCCTGGGCTGCATAGAGAGGGATGTGGTGGGGAGGGCAAGGTAGGGGAGAATTGCTGTGAACTCTGTTCTTGTCAGAACTCTTTGAAGGATTGTATCCTGTTCTGGGCAGCACACTTTAGGAAGGACATTGATGGGCTGCAGAGTGTCCTGAGGAGGGCATCCAGGAGAAAGAAGGAACCTTGGAGGCTGCTGAGTTCAACCTCCTCATTTTACAGGTGAGGAAACGGACGCCCAGGGAGGTGGCCCGAGTTCACAGAGGCCCTGAGGAACAGAAGCAAAATCTGAACCCAGGTCTTCTGATGCCAGAGCCAGGGATCTTTCCACTGAACCACACTGCCTCTCAGAGGGCAAAATTAGGGAAAAGGCATAGAAGGAGCAGATTTGGGCTTTAGCTGCCCCACAGTGGGATCAGCTGCTTTAGGAGGAGGTGGGTTTCCTCTGCCTGGTCTCTAGACCGGAGCTGGATGACCCCTGGCCTGGGCCGCTCTAGAGGGGAATCTTCCTAAGGGCTATGTGGCTCCTTGCAAGGAGCCTTAGAGAGCATCTCTTCCAAGCCCTTATTTTGCAGGTGATGAAACAGCAGGCTGGGAGGCACAGGGACTGTCTAAAAGGATCCAAGACTGGGATCTGAACCCAGGTCCTCCGACTGGCCTGTTCTCAGGTTCCCCTGAGATCCCTTCACAAACATCTGACTAACCTGAGAGTGGTTTCAAAGCCCCTCAGCCCCCCACCCCCGTCCCAACCAGCTCCATTCTTGCCGTCCTTCCCTCTCAAACTGACCTGTCAGGCTAGAAATTTCTGGGATGGAGACAGGCCTCAGACGGATGGTCTCCACCTGGTTTCCAAGAGATCGTGGCGAAAATTTTGGAAATGCAGATAGCTTTGATGCAGCACTCTGTCTTTTCTCTGTAACAGACATACATAGGACGATTAATCTGATGGGACTGATACCAAATTAAGCCACATGGAAGGTCCCCTTTGAAGATGCCTGCAAATGCAAGGTGTTAAGGGCACCATCAAATCTGGAGGAAGAAAAACACGGTGACAAAGGGTGTATGCATTGTGCTGCTGGAGGGAAATGAAGTGAAGGTTAGACTGCGATCAGAAAAGGCCTCAGAGGGAAACGTGAAAGGCCAGAAGGACTCTAACAATGACAGATGATGACCTTTGGGCTTGGGTCACCCCACCCTTGAATCTGGCCACATAGTTTTACTGGGTAGGGAGTGGAGATGTGGGCGCACCTGCCCCTAGTGGGTCTACTTCCTGGTGCTTTGGCTCCCTTCTTTCTCCTCCGAGGGCAGAACACCTGGAGTTAGACAACTCTAGGCACAGAGACTGGGGATGCAAAGTCCTGGGGTAAGCAGGGAGGGGAGAAGGACGTTGGGGTGTGAGAGGGAGCCCCCCCCCCGCCTATGGAAAAACCACAGCACATGGGAAAGGGGCAGCCACAATGGAGCAGGTAGGTGGGCGTTCTGGCCGCTGGCTGGCGAGCCTGCCTCCGTCTGGAGCCCATCGCGAAAAGGTTCCCTAAGAACAAGCCATGCCAGACGGACGCCTCATTTCTTAACAGGACTGGTCAGACAGGGAATGAAGGCTGTAGCAGGGCACCTGGCAAAAGGTCTCCCTTTATTTTCTCTTGGGGATGATGACAGAGTGACTTAGACTCGAGGAGGTGACAATTTGGTAGATTCAGAACTAGCAGAAGGACTGGGCCCAACGAACAGGCCTGAATGGATCAGCTTCAGGCTGAAAGACCTGGGGGGGAGTGCCCTGTCCGAACCCCACTCCATGATCGGGTGTTTTCTGACAGCTCCTTGGCACCCCTGCTGGCTGCCCTTTGCTCTGGCATGCTCACTCCTGGCTTGCTTTCATGACTCTTCTCCCACCCTCTGCCTGCTCCTCCTCAGGCTCCCCTCACTGGATCCTCATCAATACCATGTGCACTTGACATGGGGGATCCCCAAGGCTCTGTCCTGGGCCCTCTTCTCTTCACAACCTCTCACTGGGGACCTCACATCGATGATCTCATGAGTCCCCATGGGCTTAATTATTATTATTTAATAATTTTTTTCAGTTATCAAGTACTTACTTTTTCTCCCTGCTACTTCTGCCCCTCCCCCATGGGAAAAAAAGGAAAACAATCTCTTGACACAAATAAACATAATCAGGCGAAACAAATTCCCTCATTGGCCACATCCGAAGAGCTGCGCCTCCTGATGTCCGAGCCCCCTGGCAGCCTTAAGTGCACCTTTTGGGGGGTGGTGGTGCAGGTTAGTGTCCTTGCTCGCTGTCCCAGGGGTGAAGTGATCATCCTTATGCAGGTGGCCAGTAGATCCCTATCTCCGACCCTGACCTCTCTCCTGAGCTCCCACTGGCATCTCCAGCTGCCTCTTGGTCATTGAACTGGGTGTCTTGAAGGCGTCTCAAACTCAGCAAGTCTAGAACAGACTCGCCCTCCCCTCTTCCTAACTTTCCTGTCATCCTGCATCACAGCTCTGGACTCCTCCTGCCAGCCCTTCCTGGACACAAATGCACCCAGCTGGTCTTTTGCCAGACAGTCCCTTCCTCCTTGGCTAGCCTGCCTCAGGCCTCTCCCCTCCCCAGGCCATCCTCTACTCAGCTGCCAATGTGATCTGCCTAACTGGCAGGTGCGCCCACATCTCCCCTCCCTACCCAGTAAGCTCTAGTGACTCCCTAGTGCATGCCAGATAGACTATGTTGGGTATTTAGAGCCCTACCCTCTTTCCAGACTTGTTCAGCATCACCCCCCCTCCCGACAGCCTAAGGCCAGACCAGCTTTCCTGTTGTTCTCACACACAATACACCATCTCCCAGTACCTTGGCCTGGTCTATGACCCTTCCTGGACTGCCCTCCCTCTTCCCCTTCGCCTTTGAGAATCCCTGATTTCCTTCAAAACTCAGCTCAAATCACTCCCTCCTATACTAGCTCCTTCTAGCCCCTTCCCCTGATTTTCTTATTTAATTTGCATGGTCACATATGCACATGTGGCCTCCCCAGAGAGAATGATCGCTCCATGTGGACGAGGGCTACTTCACGTCGGTCTCTGTATCCTCAGTGGACTGACGAGGGCCTTCACCTCTCTGGGCCTCAGTTTCCTCATCTGTAAATGATAGAAGTCCCTTCCACTCCCTGAGGCACCAGAAAAGCCTCCTCCAGGCTCTCGGGCCTAAGGCATCCAACAAAGTGCCATCTGTAGTAAGAGCACTGAGGTTTCCCATTTAAAACCGCTGACTGTTAAGCACTAACCCATAGGCTACAACTCAGGCCAATTCTCTGGCCACGTGACACTAAGGTTAGTTAATAGATGCAGGAAATTTTATGTCCAACTCAACAGGTCCCATTGACCCTTACCAGACCTCTTGGTGCTTGAGCTTGGGCTGCTTGCCAAGGCCTCTTCTCCTAAGTCCACTGACGAAGAAGCGTTCTGGGCTGGGCCAGGGGCTGACTCACCTTCCTCTGAGGCCTCCTTAGGTGGCTTGTTGGGCTCTGGCTTGCCTGTGAGAGCAGTGATGAGCTGGAGCTTCTCCCTCAGCTTAGAGGCCTGAGAGTCTGCACTGTCTTCTTTCTGCCCCAAACAAATATCAAAACAGGTTTGTGGGAATAACTGGCCAGAGTACAGACAACTACTATATTGGAGGACATGACTGCTATTCTCACAACCTGAAAAGCTGTCCATCTATACCATGGAAAAAGGATTCAGTTTGATCTGCATGGTCCCAGAGGGCAGAACTCAAATAAATGGAAGACAGTTCTTACCTACAGAAAACATGATATACGTATCTGTACGTGGATGCACACATATCTAGAAGACCCGGGCCTAGCCCTATCACTTAATTGCTATGTGATCTGCAACATCAGTCTGTACCTTTGTCCGGTGGAGCCGCCACATGCCCTCCCGCCTCCCTCTCATCCTCTCCTCTGAGCCTCACAGTAACCTGGATGGGAAAGCATCCATGTGTAGCTTGTTAGGGGTAGTATGCACACAAGGTTTTATTGTCTGTACTACAGGACTTCAGAGGAAGCAACATCCGTGTCTGGCTAGGGCTGAGATAAAAGCGCCATGATCTCCTGGAGGAGGGCATCCCTGGCAATCATCCCACCCCCTTCACTCCAGAGGCATCCCACTAGTTCTCTTGGCATCAGAGCAGTGGGCCCTGCCACACCGCCTGCTCCTCCACTGATCCAGTGACATCCTTTGTACTTCGTGGTCTGCTGGGTGTGCTGAAATGTGCTCACACCCACCACATGCCTCAGAGGCTGTCATGTTGGATCACCATCCACGTCATGCTCCCTCAGGTTCTGCTCTGCATCCTGTTGGTGATGTCATCAGCCCCCTTGGGGTCCTCCCTTCAAAGCTCCTATGGAGCTGACTCTCAGCCTCCCATGCTCAGGCCTACTGTGGGCAGGTCTCATCCTGCACCTCCAACCACATACTGTACACTCTGAACCAGCTGTCCCACCATCAGTCAACCAGCACTTAGAGCCTGCCATGTGTCAGACCAAGGGTGTCCATCTTTCCTCTCCAATGCGCCTCCTTCCTTGCCTTCCCAGTCACTACCGAGGACTCCACCATCCTCCTGGCCACCCAGATGCTTCCGTCCCTCTCACCTCTCTCTTCTCTTCCCCATCCGTTCCTCTCGTCCATTGTCTACCCAGCTACTCCAGTGATATTTTTAAGGCACAGGTCTGCTTAAAGGGCTCCAGGGCTCCCTCGGCTATCACACAATGCATGCACACACATATGTGCATGCACATGCACATACATGCTGGCTCCAGTTGGCCCTCCCACACTCCCTGTACTCCCTCTCTGCTCTGGCCTAGCCAGACTGGCCTTCACACACAGTAGCCTGTTTCCTACCTCTGTGTCTTTGTGCTAGCTGTGCCCCCCAAGCCCGGGATGCACCCTCTTCACCTCCCACCTCTGAGAATTTCGTTTGCTTCAGTGTCTGGCTAGCTTTTTAGGGGTACCGGCTGGGTTTGCCTTCCTTTGAATCCCCAGCACATAGCGCAGTGCCTAGCACATAGTAAGTGCTTAATAACTGCTTCTTGTGGACTCCAAGATGACCCTATGGGAAGTCTTTGCCAAGCCCCTCAAGCACCAATGCCTCACTCCCATGATTCTGTATGTGCTCAGACACCTGCATGTTGTTTCTCTGAAGGGACGTGAGCGCTTTGAAGGCATCCCTACTTTTGTATGTTTAGTGCTTAGAATACAGTAAGAGCTTAATAAATGCTTGTTCACTCCCATCGTGCCCCTCCCTTTCCAGTGATGCATTCTGGCCGACTCTCCTGTTGCTGAATTTTGGGTCCAACTCATCCATTTACAGACACGCAAACACTGACGGACAAGTTTTCCATTTTGTCCATCCAAGTGCGTACCAGAGTCTGGAGAACAGACGTTATTCATCTACTTGGCTTTTCCCGTGTGGAGGGTTAGTCCAAATTTCTGTATGAATATGGATCTCATTTTGGAAGCCCTGTAATATAATGCCATCTGGGAAGAGGTGCTTCTAGAGGGCACCATCCCCCTGGTTCTTGGATCTTCTCTATGAAACACCTTAAGCAAGCCCAGGTTCTTACACAAGGTTCTTTCTGTAATGTCTATCAAAGATTCTTATAAAATGTTGACACAGGGGAGAGGCCATAATTGAAAAGAGCTGCCAAGATACTTGACTGAATCAAAGATGTTTTTTAACGGTCAAACACTGAGTGACGTGAGATTTTGTTTTCTCTGTAAAGCTGTGGTCTCCTGTGGAATCCACAAAAACTGTACTTAAGATTGGAAGGTAGGCATGTGGATTGGGACTCTACTGGTGAGAGGTCCTTGGTATCTTCCCCTGAGTTGATCTCTCCTAATAGCGTGGCTTCCAGCCCACATGACCCCTGGGCACACTGGGCCACACAAGAAGCATTTTTTCCTCTGTCTTCTTCAGTTTCCTCGCTTCCTTAATAAGAATTTATTAAGCACTTACTGTGTGCCAAACCTTCCCTCCCTCCCTCCCAGAGTGCTAGAGTCTATATTGATACTAGTTACTATCTGGGCTGGATGGAATTCAGAGGGTAAGGCCCTAAAAGGGCTCAGTAAAGAACTACAGAAGACATCCTGAACTACCCACGGTAATCATGGCCACGAGGTGCTCCATCTCCTCTGGGGTCAAGGCAAAGTCAAACACCTGGATGTTCTCCAGGATGGTGGAAGGAGCCAGGCCCTCGGGAGAGAGATTGCTTTCTGCTGGACTTGCCACCTGACGAGGATCTGGGCCAGTAACTTCTTGTATTTCTTGGCCAGCCAGAGGACTCTACCAGCTGAACTGGCTCTTTGGTCCGAGGAGCCCAAGAGGCTGAAGGCTGTTACCTCGAGCCCCTGCTACTGGCTGTGAGTGGTCAGCTTGTTCTGGGGCAGGTAAAGGTGGCATGGGAGGCCAAACTGTGGCCACGTTGAGAATGCCATCGTTCAGTAAGCCTGCTACTTCCAGCACCATCCAAGTCTCCCTGTAGTGGATGGGATCAGAGGGCACTATGCCATCAGTGTTCTTGGGAAGGGGATTGAACCCCACCTCAAAGCCCCAGGGCTCTGGCAATAGGCAGAGGTCCAGGTACTGAAGCTGGAGGTTGGCCAGGGTTCCTGAGGAAGGGCCTCATGTCCTCTGGGGTGAGCTTGGTGTTCCATAGCATGGAGGTGACGCCCACCTCTTTCTCTTGCCCACCCTGACCTTTGAGGCCTCCACACTGATCTCAGTCTTGTTGCTAGAAATGGCAGCCTAGCGGATGTGGTACATCCCAACGTGGAGCACAGGCCAGATGCCTCCTCGGGCTCACTCCAGCAGGTGCCCAGGAGAGGCATCTTCCATCCAGCGTGGAGAATGCAGGCCCACGCTGTCTTGCCTGTGGTTGTGAGCCTGGCCTCTTTTTGGTCTGCAGACTTGATACCACTGAGGACCTCCTTCCCTGCTGCACCCTCTCACCCTCCCGCTGTGAACTCTTGCTGCACAGTCCCTCCAGGCTATTTCTAGCTTCTCAAGAAGAACACTTGAGATGGTAGCCCTCCTGTCCTGGATAGCAAATAGGCTATTATAACAAGATCCATGCTGCTCTTGCAGGTTCCTCCATAATCTCCTTTTCACTAAGCATATTTGCACTCACAAAGCAGGAAACAGCCAACTGCTCCCTAATTCAGGCAAAGGTGTTCTTGGCTTTAGAGGAATGACAGCTGTGCTACTGTTGCCTCGCCTGTTACTGCCTTCCCAGTGGCCACTGTAACTCCCTGGGGCATCTGCGTGGCACCCTCTCAAGTGTGGGAGAGATTTACACACCTAAGTAGCCTCTGTGTTCATGCCTGTCCATAGAGAGATGAAGAGAAGCCAATAGAAAAGGCAACAGAACCCAAGTTTGGGAAGCTTTAAAACACCAAAGACCATGAGCAAAGACTCCTCCACAGCTGTCTCCAAGGGCATTCCCATCCACGTTTGTTCCCTCTGAACTCTCCAAATGACAGAGCATGTAAGAGGCACTCTCAGCAGCTTAGCTGGCCACTGAGGAGAAGAGAGTGCCCAAACTCGCTCCCTTTTCTACCAGTCAGAGCATAGGGAATTCTCCAAGATTCTGAAGGAGGGAACAGGATGGACAATGATGGGAAGCTGGTCGGGGTGTGTGTCCATCCACATTAAGGAGAGATGACTGGCACCTTGAGTGACTGCCATAATGGAAGGGGCAGAGCTGTTTACCCAGGAGATGTGGCTGCTAAGGCTGACTGCCAGGGAAGCAGTAAGGTAAAGGCCCAGCAATCCTGACTGCCTGTTTCTCTCCCTTACCTTTAGAATCTGGGCTTGTTCCCCATCTGTCCTAGGAGAATCTCTCAGAGAAGTAGCTCCATCAGCCATCTTGAATACGAAGAGAGGAGGAAGAAGGGAGGGAAGAAGGGGAGTAGAAGGATAGAGAGGGGAGGAGGAGAAGAAATTTCTTTAGGACAAACATCAAAGCCTCCCAAACATCGTGGCCTTTTGAATCCCAGCTCCATTCATCTGGAAGGCTGGAGAACACTTTCACGTGGACAGCAGGGATGAAAAAGAAGAATGAGAGAGGAAAGGAAGCGAAGCTGCAGAGCGGCTGTCACGGGGCAGCTTCTACCTGGAGTCTGTCCCGAATCTGAAGATGCTGATACATAGAAGCCCCCTGCTCTCCCTAAACCACAGCGGGCTGCGCAGCTCAGCCAACTGGCTCCCACCACCACATCTCTCTTGGGACACGCCGAGGCCCAGAGAACACATCAGCCAGCCTGCCTTGCCTCCTTTTCCCTGCTTTCAGGAGTCCACGAGGGACCCTTTTTATGTTCCCAGCTCAGTATTAAATGACCCATCCTGGTGATGGACAACAGAAGCTGGGACTTGGGTACCCCCAAATTCACAGAGGAAGAGGAGGCTGGCCGGGCCATGGGCCAAGCCTGTATCTGGGGCTCAGGAGGTCTTGACTTGGTGGTGACTTGGCTGCGGTATCATTTCCCACATTGCGTCTGCCTGACTTTGGGCGTATTTATGGAGATACTGTGAGTTCCCTCCATGACACTGGCCTGTGCAAGGCCTACTGCAGAGCCACATACATGCAGGTGATGAGGGGAACATGCTGACAATGAAGATGTTAAACCTAGCAGAGCTTGTCGCCGAGGATGAAGACAACACGGCGGGTGGAGAGGCCAGTCTCAGAGTTATAAAACCAGAGTAACTAGCTGTCTGTCCTCAGTTTTCTCCTCTGTAGAACGTAGGATAATTATAGGTGTACTCCTGACCTCCTAGGGATAGTATCAGGAAGCTGGGCTTCACTCAGCCCTGAGAACGTGATCCTCCCTGAAGGCCACACAGCAGAGGGGAAGGTGCCCAGGCCCTGAAGTTGGGAGCATTCCTGGCTCTGCTGGGTACTAGATGGGGGTCCCTGGGCAGCAGGTGAGCTGCCATCTCCTCATCTGCAGACTCCCAGGCTTCTTGTGAGCAGAGCCCTGTCCTAAGTGGGCACTGCTCTGGGGAACTTTTGCAGTCAGACAGGGAGTGCTGACAATTGCCTTCCTACCACTCAGTGCCATGGGCTCTTCCCTGGTCCCTGAGGTGTGAGGAAGCCCATGGCTGCTGGCATTTAAGTCTGAGCTCTGGGCCTCAGTTTCCTCACCGGTGAATGCACTGCCTCCTCCAAAAAGTCTATGGAGTAGTCAAGACTTCTCAAGACTTCCACCATCTGCACGTACCAGGTAGGAGACCAGGGTGAGGGGTAAAAGCAACGGGCTGGCGAAGCTCAACCTCTCCTGCCTATGTAGGGGTCTTGGGTTGGCCATCTTTTCTGGCAATCACTTTCCCCACCTATAAAATGGGGTGATAATTTCTGTTCCACCAACTTCACCACATCATGAGAATCCCATGAAACAATGGATGTGAAGCGTCATGCAAATGCCACACCCGAGTGGCCGGCTAGTCTGGGAGAGGCCTGGATATGGCACACAGTGGTGGACAGAGCACATGGCCAGGACCGAGACGGTCTTACCGTGGTGAAGGACAGGTTCTCTCTCTTGCCTAACTTGTTCAGAGCCACCAGGCTGCTTCCTATTGAGGTGACTCTCTGGCTCAGATTCCTGACTGTCCCATCCATCCCCAGAAGCTTAAGGTCATTCTGTCTCTGGTACCCCACGAGGGTCCTGTTGACCTCTTCTAAAGAGCTCTGAAGGTGCAGCATGTCCTAGAGCAGAAACAGAGCATGTTGTGTGGCTGGGCCGAGAAGCCACGGTCACGTCAGGTGGCCAGGTGGCTCTGACCTCAGAGAAGGGATGAATCTCATTTACAGTCCCTAGAGAGCAGAGTGCCTGGGAACTCACTTCTCAATGTTTGGCCCTCCTGCTGACAGCAAAGCACAGGGTCATTAATGGAGGGGCTTATTCATGTTCATTTATCAGAACAATACTACCTTAGGAATGAGACTGACTATTGAATTGGTTCATGTAGCATAACCATTACAAGCTGCGCATCATTCAATACAAGATCTATTTATTTTTATTGACATCTTCTGGCACCGACTGCTATTTATAGGCTGAATCTGAGGATGTGAATGCATCTACAGGGCACACTGGCCTTTCTCTCTGGATGGTTCTCAACCCGGTATCTATCTGTCGGCATTCTTTCCTCTTAGCCCGCTACCAGCCAAGGCAGAAGGGTTTTTATTAACAACTGGAAGCTCCAAAGAGGGGCTTAATTAATTTTGGCTCAAACCAGAAGACACTATTTCTGAATGGCCGTGCCCTTCATCCCACTTCTCTAAGCCACTCAAGCTGTTAAGCACAACAAACCCCTCTCCTCTGCTGGGCTGATTCTAGGGTGCCTGGGGCAAATGCACCTGCCCCACAGGCAGAAGGAGAAGGTACTCGAGCACCGCAGGGACCCGTCTTTGCCTGTGGGCCATGGTCTGACACGGTGCCACTGACTGAATCCAAATGGTTCTTTGGGTATGTCCTGCTGAGAGCCTGAGGAGGGGGCAACAAGTACCTGCTGGAAATTCTCTCTTGGGCTTTTCCTGCGCAGGCCTGGGACCATGGAGGGTGATGGAGTGGCCTCGCTGCTCTCCTTCTCAGGGTGCTGGAACTAACAGAAAGAATGGAAGAGACAAGAAGCCAGGCCTGAGGCCTCTTGTATTCTGACACCACAGGGGGACCAGCCCAACAGCCAGCCAACATGCATGTGGTAAGAGCCCACCCCTCTCCATCCCCAGCCTGGGCTGGGTGCTGAAAGCCTCAGGTGTCTCTGTACCCTCAAAGACATCAGGCTCAGACCCTGGCAAAGGGCCCAGAACAGAAGGAGCCAAGGTACTCTCCCTCTCCTCTCTCATCCAAGGGGACAGTGTGCCAGATGCTGGGGACACGGAGACAAAAGAGTCTCTGCCCTCAAGGAGCTCACGGGTCCCAACCCCTCCCATGCTGTTCACCTTCTGTGCTTCTGCTTACACCAGAAGAGCCATCGAAGACTGGTAGTCAGAAGAACCTGGTTCAAACCTTGCTTCAACCCCGCCTCCTCGTCTGTAAAACGTGGGGCTGTCCTCTGGCTCAGATTTGAGGACCCTGCAGCCATTTTCTGTATCTCCATCTCCATCCCATGCTGCTGCTGAATTCTGATCCCCTTTTAAGTCCCACCTCAAATGCTGCCTGCCCTTGGCAGCCATGGAAGGGGCACCTCCTGCCCCTAGGTGCACAATACAATGAGCTGGAGGCTCTGGAGGAGCAGGCACCATGAGTCCCCCTTTTTCCTAGCCACCCCCTCCTCCTGGGCCTCGCCCCAAGCTCTGTCCACACCTAGGACTGAGTCAATGTTTGCTGTTCCTGGAGCAGCGTCATCATCATTTCTGCTTGACCTCTGTCCCCTGAAAGTGCCATGTCCCCACTGACTGTCTATCCTGGAGCCACCTGGAAAAGCTGCAAGTAGAGTTCCTACACAGCTTCCACTTCTTCTCTCTGCCCCAAATCCCAGCCTAGGCCTGGAAATGACCCCCCCCTGCAAGCCCTGGCATCTTGGAGAACCACCCCCACCCCTCTATTCTTCAGGGCTGGGCAAAATGAGCAATTCCAACCGTGGCACACACACAAAAGGCCTTCCTGCTGGCGGCCAGCCAGGTCAAAGACAGAGAGACTTAATTATAATAAAATACAACTTGTAGCAGCAAACTGGATTCTGAAAACTATAACTCTTTTAAGCATTCATTTTGCCTCAGCTTTGATAATGACCAGAAGAAATGACTGAGGAAGGGGCCTTGGAGGGGGACAGAGACATGCCTGAGGGCCTGGCATGGAGAGGGTGGGCAGAGGCCCCCAGGAACCCCCTCAAAATAGTGTCCTTTGGGGGAACAAAAGAACCAGTTGCTTTGGTTCTTCTCCCAGGGAAGAACGGGTGCCCCATCAGGGCAAGGCCCTTTCTGGCACCTCCCTTAGTACCAAGGGCCCCCCTCCCATGAACTTACTCAAAGGGAGAGAGGAGTTGTCTGTCAGTGGCCTCTCTCCCTTTGGGTCTGCAGTGACTTGAGCACGAGAGGCTTCTGGAAGAATGTGGATGTTACAGGACTCCTTTTTTGGTGAGAAGCAGGCTCTGAGGGAAGAGGCTGGCTGACATGGGGACTGGCCTGGATGGCCAGGCTAGGCCAGGCAGCTGCCTCTGGGCTGGGGCAGGATTTCCTTACCATGTTGCTCTGGAGGGTCTCGATGGTCTTCTTGTGCTCGTCAACTGTTTTCTGTATGGCCTCCACAGCAAGACGGACGCTGTTTAAGGTGCTCCCAATGGAGGCCACGCTCTGAAGTGGAAGGAACAGTGAGTATGGCTGCAAACACAGAAGGAAGCCCACAGAGACCCCAGAATTCTGTTGCACACAGATGGCAGGAAACAGTGAGCACTGAGCAACTTCTCAGGCTTTCTGAGCCCCCTGAAGTGAGTAGGGACCAGGGGATTTTTCCAGGAAAGACAAACTCAGCTGTATGACCTTGGGAGGTCACTTCTTCCTCTAAAAACGAAGGGCTCAGGCTCTAAGGCTCCTTCTTGCTGCTCTAAATCTGATGCCAGCTCATCAATTTGGAATCAATTACTATGTGGCTACTCAAGGCCAGGCGCTGCCTGAAGACCAGCGTTGTCACAGGCAGCCAAGTGGACAGAACCTGGACTGATATGCCCTGACCTCCCTGTAGAAGGGACATCCTCGTGCCCTGCATCTAGGGAGGAAGGCCCGATCAGGCCATGTCCATCTGTGCCTGTGCCAGCCCTGGCTGAGGGTGGGGATGGGCTTTAGCACCCACCTCCAAAAGAAGCCTGGGCCAAGGAGTCAGGGAAGAGGAAAGTACCACTCTGGCAGGTGAATTTTGCTTATTAAATTGGTGACAATCACACACAAAGTATGTGCTAGCCAACGAGGGGACAGCACAGTGCACAGTGCTCTGGGCCTGGAGTCAAGAAGTCTTGAGTTCAAGTCCAGTCCCAGCCACTTCCAGTTGTGTGACCCTGGGCAAGTCAATCCACCTCTAGATGCCTCCATTTTACCCCATCTGTAAAATGGGATTATAAACAGCACATACCTCACAAGCCTGTTGTGAAAATAAAATGCAGATAATATCTGTAAAGTGATTTGCAAACCTCAATGTATTACATAAATGCTAGCTTTTGTGATAATGATCATGTTATAGCACAGCTGAGAATTTTAACAGGGGTCAGTGACCGATAGCTCATGGCCGATTTTGTGCTCGGTGTCATGTGATGGTTTCTGAGTCCGGTTCAACTCTTCATGACTCCATTTAGGGTTTTCTTGGCAAAGACACTAGAGTGGTTTGCCAGTGGCTCTGTGGCTTATTTTAGATGAGGAAACTGAGGCGAAAGGGTGAAGTGACTTGCCCAGGGTCACACAGCTAGGAAGTGTCTGAGGACAGATTTGAACTCAGGGAGATGAATCTTTCTGACTTCACTCTCTCCACAGTGTCACGTAGCAGTGGCTGATTAAATATAAAGGTTTCAGGAGTAAGTCCTGGTAAAACCTCCTTCTCCTTTCTGACTGATTGGGGCTCAGAACAGGCAGTACACAGGTCTGCAGGACGGTTTCCCTGCTAGGGTCCTGAGGCCATGTGGCTCATCTAAGAAGCCTCCCTGGACTCAGCTCCCCGAGGAGTGCCCCTTCAGTGCCTCGGTTACCTGGGCACAGGTCTCTCCACCCAAGCTTCACTCTGAGCTGCTGACAAGCAGACTGTGCAGGTTTCCTACTCTTGCTTTCCCGGTGCCTAGTGGAAAGGGTAGCAGAGGGGCTGGACAGACGTTTGCTTGTGAATGAACTGGAGTTCCATGGACTTGAACTTGGCCATGGGCGCCTCATTCACCTTCATCTATATTGGGCCAGTCAGTGAAAAGACATTTATAAAGTGCCTTCTGTGTGCCAGGCACTCTGCCAAGCACTGAGTATACAAAGAAAGTCCCTGCCCTCAGGGAGCTCACGGTCTACTATCAGGGGAGACAATATATAAACTATGCATCAGTGAGCTCTAGGCCAAATATCCTGGAGATAAGAGGACATTACCAATGTTTTGGTATGATCTCCTCCTTTGAGAGGGGAAACAGGCCTTGACCATGGTTACCCAGAGTCCTCAGACTCCAGGCCAGGACACTGCCTCTGTGGGCTTACAAATAAAACCTGGGTCTAGGACATACTTCACAACTTTCAGCTCCATCTGATTCAAACATTTACTGAGCCTCTATTGGGTGAGTGAGACCACCCTCTGGGGGCTGACATGTAGCAGTAGGGTGTGGACATGGACGCCTTGGTCCAACGGCTAACACCACCTTTCTCCACCTTGCCTCAACCTCCCCATCTGCTCCTGTGTGGCCAGGAAGAACTCTGAGGGCTCCCAGGGGTGCATGTCTATTTGGCACCTAAATCCCAGTCTAGTACAGGCACGTAATGAATGCCCCTAGAAATCCGCACAAGCGATCTCCTGGGCAAAATGGTCAGTGACATTGTTTCCACTTGTATCTGCATTCAGAGACTCTGATCTACTGTCTGGGAAAATGCCAAAGTAGCTTCTGTCTACCAGAATGTAAATGACTCTTAGGGCAAAGATCAGAGGAGGCAGAAGGGCCAGGCAGCTCTAATCTTTGTTCTGGGAGTGGACAGCTATCCCCACTTCCTGCTCCTTGTCCTTCTCCACCACTTCTGGTTCTCATCCTGAGGGGACTCAGTTCCTTGGCCTGCCATTCAAGGCCTCCTAATTCACTGCCTTCCCATCTAGCCTGCTTCACCATTACTCAACTTGTCTATTTGGAACCCTTGTCAAACTGCCCGGCAGCTTCGCTTCTCTGTGCCTTGGGGAGACAAGTCCATGCGCTGGTGGGGGCCTAGGTCTCAAATTGAGGCTCTACGTGCTCACCACCTAGGTGACCGTGGCCAAGCTGCTTCACCACTCAGCCTCCACTTCCTCAACTGTAAAATGAAGCAGTTGGACTAGCTGGCTTCTAAAGGAGCCTATGCTGTTCCCAATCCTGGAGTGTCTCCTGCCTCCCTTTTAAGGCCGACTTGGCCGCCACTTCCTCAAGAAGCTTTCTCTGTCCCCTTCAGCCCTCACACAGGCCCCTGGCCACTGTCCATGCACGTATGTGGTCAGGTCCCACTGGAACAAAGAACAAATCTGTTCAAACATGCCCTGTGTGAAGCTATAATTATATGTAAACTACGGTGACTGGCTGCAGCTTAATGGAAAGATGCCGCGTGACTGGAACAACAAGGCAGTGGCCTAGAGGGGCCCACGCTGCGTCATGACTCCAGCCTGGCCCCCGCTCCCTTGCAGACTGTGAGTTTCATGAAGGCTGGGACCATGTCTCTCTACCTCCCCAGTCCCCAGCGGGTGCCAAAGTGTCTGCAGAACTGAGTTGTGGAGGGACAGGGAGCAGGTGCAGCCTTGGCTGAGTGCTGGACACAGGGCACAGGGTCAGTTGAGTGTCTCTACTGTGCAGCACTGAGGGAAATTACATTGCTACCATTTTATGGCAGATCGAGCGATGGAAGGACTCCCTGACGTGCGTTTGGGCAGAGAGCCCAGCAAACTGCTCAGTGAAGATGCCGGGGATCAAAAACTCATCCCCAACCCTAGGATGACAGACACCCAGCAAACCTAAGGGGCAGAAGCCCCCAAGACCCAGGCTGAAGTCAATGATACAAAAGTCTAGAGCCGGACTTCAAAGAAAAGTACAAGAGCCCAGCCTCGTTGGAGCTCAGGTTTAGAGCACTTACCTTCTGAAGGCCCTCAACAGTGGCAGGCAGGCTAATCAAATCTGAAGCTGATTTGACGTTGGCTTTGAGGTGGTTCACTGTGGAAGTCAACAAAGCAATCTGAAAAAAGATGGAGAAGTATGTTTTGAAAACATGATCCTCTTTTCAAGAACTCCTGGCCTCAGGTACCACATGCCTGCCCCTGTGGGGCACTGCTCCCTGTCGTGCTGGGGCTGTCCAGGCCCGAGTCTGGAGAGGCCCAGCACCCCACCCAACCTTGCCCAATGCTGTGCGCCTGTCACACTCCCCCAACAGTCCTTGAGCAGAAAGATGCATTAGGCCTCCTCAAAGGTTCCTCAGGGCAATCTGGAGGAGTCTGTCTTGGCAAAGAATCACTAGTGTTGTTTATTGATCTGTGTGTGGTTGGTGACTAGGTGGCCAAAGTGGCAATCATGCTATGCAGGAGGAACTGTGGAGGAACCTGGAAATCTGAGGGAATGGGAGCTCCAATAAATGTGCTGTGGCAGACCCCCAAGGAGCTCCCAGACTTGTGGACTCAGTGCTTACAATACAAGCAATTCATTAAAACAGGCAGCTGGCTTCAAAATACAAGGCAGCTTCTCCTTTCCTCTTTGGGGGCAGTGTCAAGTCCTTAGGATGAGGTGCAGTTCTTGGCCCCTGTTTCAGGAAGGACAATGCAGAGAAGTGATATCTAGGTGGTGAAAGGCCTGGACAACTTACTAAGGAATGAGGGATGTATAGGGTAGAGGACAGCAGACTGGCTTGGGGAGGTGGGTGGAGTGGATGAGCTCCCATGAAAAATGTCTTCTGGTGTCTGAAGGGCTATCATAGGGAAGAGGGACTAACCTTGCTCTGCGTGGCCTCAATTGGTTGAAATTGGAGAAAAGGGAAAGCTGCCAGCTGGTGAATTTAGATGTGATTACAGAGAAACTTCCTGCCCTCAGGGCTGAGCTCTCCCAGCTCCCCCTACTCTGTTTAGGCTGTCGTCACCACCACACTTCTGCCCACTCAGGTCTACATTTGCACAATCATCCTGGACTCCTCCTTCTCCCTAACTTCT
The DNA here is from genome assembly GCF_011100635.1 of Trichosurus vulpecula. Lineage (NCBI taxonomy): Eukaryota > Metazoa > Chordata > Mammalia > Diprotodontia > Phalangeridae > Trichosurus > Trichosurus vulpecula. The sequence goes on along the minus strand of NC_050576.1, from coordinate 32,593,396 downwards.
TCCACATGTCCCTCACACGGCCAGCAGTTGGTTCTGGTCCTGGTCCCCTCTGCCCTGGACAATTCTAACAGCCTCCTGGTTGGTCTGGGTCACTCCTCTGCTGAATGAACTGCAGCGGCTCCCTATTAGCTCTAAAATCAAACACAAACTACTAGGTTTAACCTTTAAAGTCGCTACAATGGGCCTCTGATCTTCCTCCCCTACCTAATTGTCCATTACTCTCCCTCACAGCCTTCCTGGGTTGCCAACTGGACCCTTGCTGTTCCTCCCACACAAGATTCTACCTGGCGCCTCTAGGTCTGGAGTGCTCTGCCTCCTCCCTTCTGGATTTCACCCTGCTGCTCCGACCCCCAGCAGCTAGTGCTCCATAGGCATTGTGTAACCTATGTGTGCATGTAGTCTCCCCCTGCAGAATGGAAGCTCCTTGAGGGCAGGGCCTAGTTTTTTTCCTTTGTTTCCTCAGCACATCTGGCCAAGTGACTGTTCAGTATTTAACAAAAACCTCTTGACTGATTTGTGTATCAGAGAGGATTTTTGAGGTAGCATGGTGGAGTGAGCTGAAGACGGATTCAGGAAGACTGGGTTCAAAGCCTGCCTGTGACCCTGGCAAAGTGGCTCTGAGCCTTAATCATTCCTGGTTTCTTTTGCTTCCTCAGGTCTTACTGGGCACATCCAGAAGCTGTGTTTGAGGCTCTGCAGAGGCCTGTCCTGGAGGGCTGGAGCCTGGCCCAGGCCCAAGCTGTTTCCTTAGTTACTTTTTCTGGAGTGTTCCACGTGCTGGGAGGTTACCCTTGCCAGCAGCCCTGGCACCTCACCACCAGGTTATTCCTGTGTCTGGGAGGGGAAGGCACTGCTGCTAACATGCAGGCAGGTTATATTGGTCAGATGCTTCCAGGAGCACTGCTCCTCCTCTGCCCTGGCTTACGCCAAATTGTGCAACGCAAAGTCTCCCCTGGGCCAACCTCAGGTGTATGCCATGGGCTCCCTCCCTCACCTCTTGCTCCTGTCCTCTCCCACATGCTACGATATGAACAATGCATCTTATTGTAGTGATAGCAACTCCCCCAAAAGAATTTATTGAGTACCTACTATGTGCCCAGCCTTGTGCTGGGACCCTGAAGACAGCGGAGGAAGAGAGATGGACTGGTCTCAGGCTGTGGGGTGGAGAGGGAATCTACAACATACAAGAAACAATTCTGCCCTCAGTAGGGCAGGGCTGACTCTATGCACAAGGGAGGCCAGACAAAGTACCGGTGTAGACACTACAATGATTATGAAGCCCCACTGCAGGCTAGAAGGGAAAACAAAACCAAATGCGGTAGGAAGATTTGAATGAATTTAAGGAACAGGACCGGGAGAAACTGAAAGGAGAGGAGCTGGCAAGAAGAGAATCTAGGCCAAGAAGGACCCAGTGAACAACATGAAGCAGTGGGAAGGGTGCCAACATGGAAGGACAGAATGTGGTTACTGCACACAGCCAGCTGATCCCAGGGTAACTGCTTCCTCCCTGAGGAAGTCTCAGGCCAGTGAATAAAGGAGGCCCCTAACCCTCTGCTCAGGGCACCGAGGGACCATTTGCTAGAGCTCTGGAGTGGGCTAGCAGAGGCATGCAGAAGGCTCGTGGCATCCTGGGGACCCAGAGTAGTTGCCACCATCTCCATCAAATGTGGTGCAGCTGCTGGGGCAGGTCTCCCATTACCAGCTTTAGGTAGCCTGTTAGCCTTTGGCAGATCCTCCAAGGGTTTGCCACCAAGTAAATGGGAGCCTTGGAAGGAGCTCCCAAAGCCATGAAATTTAATCTGGACACCAGTTACTGGGAGCATGCCAGTGTCTCCCGGGCAGGGTGGCCCCTCTGAAGCAACTCCTCTTCCACCATTCCAAAGGAGTTGGGAAGCAGGCGTGGAGGGGCAGGATGGAGCCCACTGCCATCCTCTCCAATGACCAGCCCAATGGCTCCATGAATGGAAGGGCCTAAAAAGTAGAGCTCATTGAAAACATTTAAAGAGGGAAGGCTCCCTCAGTCTGAGCCCAAGGATGAGTCAGCCAGAGTTGCTTAAAATAAAACTGCTGCGCACATTACGAGACAACCTGACGAGCAGGAGTGAAAATAGCCACCGCGGGTGAGCCCTTGCTAACACGTCATCCCTCTGCAAGCTGTTTTCATGCCTCTGCTCTGGAGAGGAAGCAAAGCCCTTCTGACCCAGAAAGCCTAAAGGGGCCTGGGCCTGAGAGTTGGTGCCTTTCATTGCTCAGGAAGCTCAGAAAGAGTTGTGCATAAGGCCAACACCTCAGAGCTGACCTCGGGCTCATGTACAGACTGCATGTGGCAGAAGAGGCCTCAGCCAGCCTGCAGACCAGGGAGTCCTAACCTGAAGGCTTTTGATCAATGGATTTCTCCTTGGAATCCTATTTTTTTTTTTACTAAAGAAAAACATGATTCAGAAGAGTCCATAGGCTTCACTAAGACATCAAAGGGGAGTCTGTGGCAGAGGAAAGGTGAAAAACGCCTGGATTTAGACCTAGCCCCTCGTTTTACAGATGAGGAAACTGAGGCCCAGAACAGTAAAGTCACTGGTCCAAGGTCCCATAGGCAGAAAGTATAAAAGCCAGGACATAAATGCAGGTTGTATGACTCCAAACTGGTCTTCGTCGCCCTGACCTCCAAGCCTTGAGTGCGAGGGGGAGCAGAAGGGGAGGGATGGGGGAAAGAAGGTCCTGCAGAAAACCGGGAGAAGCTTCAGGATTGAGGGAACCAGGAGACCCTGTGCTGGATCAGCACTGGCTGCTCTGACCCATGACCCTCGCCCAGGGCCCAGCAGGCTGCCTCCCCTCCCAGCTCCAAGCCAGACCTGAGACCAGAATGGAGACTTCCCCTGCATCTGGCTGGCCTCAAGAGTGGGTCTGTTTTAGGTCAAAGAAGAGCAGGCTTGGGACTGCCCTCTCCCCACTTTACAGAGGGGGCTTTTCCAACATGAGGCAGAACTGGCCAGGGACTAAGCTGGCTCTGTAACCAGGTCCTAGTGCCTGGTGAAGACTGGGGACTGGGAAGCTGAGAAGCTCCTCCCTGACGCTTGGCTGAGACCTGACTTTCCCTCCTGATCATTCCTCTTCCAAACAACAATCTCAGAGGAGGGACAGTAGAAGGTGGGGTGCAGATAACAGGGAGGGCACTTCCCCTTCAGGGCCCTCACTCCTAGAGTGGCCTCCCACTGTTGCAACGGTGCCCAAATGGCAGATTCTGATCAGCTCTTGGGGCACCAAACCTAAGTCAAACAAAACTGGATGCCTGGCAAGGCAAATCACCTTCATGGTGACCCAGTGAGCTCTGCCCACTCCCCAAACCTGGGGGAGACCCTGAGCAGTGCATCTTCAGGACTCCCTCCAACCCCATGAGCCAGAGGGAACCCAACATCCCTGGCTCTGGAGCCCCTGCTGCCTGACTGAAGCTGCTGGTTCTGTGTCACACCCTCAGGTACAAGGTGCCAGGCCCCTCTGACAAAAGAAATTAAAGAAGGTCGTGCACTGACCCCCCTCCCACCTTCCCCGCCGCATCATAGTTTGGAGGGAGGGGGCACAGGGCAGAACAGCTTTGGCTGCATTTGAGCCCAGAATTTTAATATTTCATACCAGAATCACTGAATCTCTGAGTTGGAGGGACCCTTGGAGACCAGCCAGTCCAGGCTGGGACCCTGAGGCGATTTTTAGTAAAAGGCAGTTTTTGAAGTCCATGCAATAGAATAAGCCCCATTAATAAAAGGTCTGTCCCTGGTATTCAATATCTGCAGGGCATCTATCATTTTAATGATTTACTTTTATCTGGTAATTAAATTGCTCCAGGAAAGCACCTATAACTCAAGAGCTTCTAAATCCCAGTAAGACGTTCGGATAGTGGACCATACTGCTCTTTGGCAAAATCCTAGAAAATACACGAACACTGATCTCAGAACACAAATCCTGGCAAATCTAGGAAGACTTGGGAAGCATGCAAATGCCTTTTTAGTTTGTCATTTCATGCTCTGGGTTCAGCTGTCTCATTCTGAACAGGTTACTTGTTTCTGTGACCCTCGGGTTGGTCTACCTCACAGTGGCATTTCAGGCACTGACCTCATCCCTCCATGCCTGTGAAGGACACTCCTCTTGTCTTTGTCCACAAAGGTGAATGGCAAATTAGGACAAGGATATGGCTCCTTCAGGCTGATGGCTCGATTCTGCTAACTGACTCAGGATAAGTCAGAAGACCACATCACTTAATTTCATCTGCATTTCCTAAATTATTGAGGTAAGAGGCTGTCACCATGGCCTGGGCCTTTTCTTAGCTATGGGCAGGAAGCTCTAGAGCAGTGGAACCAACCCCCTTCTACCTGTTTGGCCATTTCTGTGATGTTTATCCAGACTTTGCTCAAGCCCAGGTCTCCAGATTCAATCTTCTCCAGCTGCTTTTGTTTTCGGAGGAGGTCTTCATTTAGTTTGGGGATCTCTTGGAATGAGCTTTTCTGATTAGATTCCACTAAAACCAAAAATAAGAAGGATCAGCAATAGCAGCCAGTAATCCCTGTGACCCAAAGATGAGTGAATGTCAGATGAACTAAGCAGGAGGCAGTTGGGGGGAAGGCACAAGCAAATCAAACATGGGGTGAGGAGCATCTCCTATCTTTGGGGAGACAAAAGGACTTACAAAGAGGAGGGGGAAGAGTGGCTGGGGGTGCTGGTCTCAGCTCTGCCATGCTCTCCCTGGAGGCTCTTGGCCCACACACTCTCTCTCAGAGCCCCAATTTTCTGAAGTGTTAAATGGGGATAACCTTGGCCCTGCCTACTACAGGCCCTGCAAGGACCTGATCCAATGAGATAACATTTGTAGAAGCACCTTGTGTGCCCCAAAGTAAAATCCAAATGTTAGCTGGAAATGGGGCAATCCTCTAGGCCTTCAAATATGCACTATTAACATCTGGCATTTTATATCACATTGTCCTTAGGCTCAGGACATAGGTGGGGAGAGTCACTTTACCACATGACTTAGCTAAACCTTTCTAATCTTTTCCTCTCTAAGATCTTAAGCCTCCACTGCAATCGGACTGCTTACCAGCCACAATGGCCCATAAGCAGGGAGGGGACTGAGAACTCTGACCAGTTCAAAGAAGATCTGGGCCTGGCTGGGGGGAAGGGTTTATCTTGTGCATCAGGTCATCAAGAAACGTGTAGAGAAGTTTTTCAGGGCCTTGGCTTTGGGAGTTATGAGACCAAAGTCCTCTTTGTTCATCTCCTCAGAGGATTTGGGGCCTCAACAGTCTATAAAAAAGAAGAGAAAGCTATCTGCATGAATACCAGCCTACAGCTCAAAATGAAAGGAGAGAGGGAGGGAATGAGAGGAGGGAGAGGGAAGGGGAAAGACAGAAAGGGAAGGAAAAGAGAGGAGAAAAGAGGAGAGGAAGGAAGAAGAGCAGAGGGAGGGTAGGGGAAGGGAGGGGAGACTAGCTAATGCATGGCTTGATGCTTTAGCTCTCTTTTAAGAGATCTTCAAGATTCACCGGGCAGCCACCAGTGAGCTTTTGAGGACCCATATAGTTTCTACAACTTTAAGTGACAATTTTCTACCCAAACAGCCCTCAAAGTAGCTAAGACAAATGAAACACACATATCCACACCCCCTTTCTCATATGCCAATGCTGCTTGCATGCTCATTATTACATGTTAACACTTAACAAACTGCTAATAAGAGCCAGTCATTAATATACTTTGAGTATGAACTAAATATCTGAGAGACAGAATTTCTGGGTAATTAATAATCAATTTATTAATTAGGCTAGTTAATAATCAATAAATTTGTAGTCAGTGGGTTCTCTTGGTCACTAAAGATTCCTAATGGAGGTACTGAATGCCTTAAATATTTTCTTGAAAAGAAGGCCCAACAGGAAAAATCAGCCCTGATTGGTGGACATTTAAATGAGGGGGAGGGCTAAAAGTCTTCACCTCTTTCTGCTGATCATGAAACTCAGAGGCCTCTAGCAATCTGGACAGGGGAATCCGCCTCCACTCATACCAGTCTGGTTGGTTTTCTCCTTCAAGAGCTGAGTCACCCTAAACTCCATAAGGACAAGGGCTTATTCTCTCAGGCAAGAATTTAACACAAGTAAGGTCTCCTAGCTAAGGGTTCTTGCCCAAGATTGAGGAACACAACCCAGGGGATCAGGGCAATCTTCTCTTATCAGTCATGTGCTTCAGAGAAGTGACTGTGACTGACCTACAGGGGCTGGTCCCTGAATGTGGAAATAAAAAGTCATATATATATATATAAAAGTTATTAATACAATGGAAAATAATTTCTCTCAGAGAAGGGAGTTGAAAGTATTCAGGGAAGCTAAATATGGCACTATAAAAAGAAATAAGGGGGGTAGGGGAAGGGCAGATATAGCCCTACTTTTCACCACCAGCATCCTTTAACAAGCCACATCAGGTGAGGGCTCCACACAGCCAGCCCGGTGTAGTAGAAAAGGACTGGACTGGCAGCTGAGAGTGGGAGCCTTGCCGAGCTCTGGCATGAAGCAGCTATTTCTTTAGGCAAGTCACCCCTCCCTCCAACTTTTGGTTCCTTATCTGTAAAATGCAGGTCCTGAGTGTTATGAGAGCTAGGGTCCCTTCCAGCTTAGAGAAGCAGATTGCTCATGTTGGTTACCTTAAACCAGGGCCACAAGTCTTCTGTTCTTTTTGCCACCAGCCCTCTTGGGCAGGCTTCGTTTTAGATACATTAAGTAAAAAGCAATGAACAAATGAAGCACCAACTGTGTGCCAAGAGCTGGACTAGGTGCTGAGGACACAAAGCCAAAGAAAACCATTCCCTGTCCTCCAGGAGCTCACCCTCCATAGAGGGGGCCAACATACACAGGCACCTGTGTCCACCCAATCAATACAAGATACGAGTCCTTGGCATCTCCATGATCAGAACAGGGTTCATGGTGTGTATTTCAGTTACAAATAAACTGTGGCCCAAACACTAGTATACCCATTCCTGATCTTGTGGCCCAAACGTCTACAGTGGTTCATGCCACTGTTCAAAATCCCAATGAAAGGATGGCAATGTGATGTTTGTCAGACAAGCTTTCTTCTTCTGTGTGCCTGGCCCCAAGGACACCCAGGCTCTTTACTTTGTCCAGTGCTGCCCGCTCTGAGACAGTTATCTATTAAATTAGATAAATAACTGGGAATAGCATCAAAAACCAGCCACACACGTAGGCGGATGGATACCAACTGCCTAAGGAGTCTCCAGATTGGCTTGGTAAGTCCTAGCAAGACCATGCTGATCCTGAGCTGGCACAGGGTTTTCTGTGAGCCGATGACATTCTCTTTTGGGGCCATGACAGAGCTAGGCTCCCAATCATAGAATCTGAGAATTGGAAGGGCCCTTAGTGGCCTTCTATTCGGAGCCATACACCAAAAGAACCCCCACTTGAATGTGCTGGCCTCCAGAGGGCAGCCTCTTCTAGCCTGTGGCGAGCCACCCTAATGCTCTTGGTCCTGCCATAGGACAGCCCCTTAGATACCTGTACATTTATCATGTCCCTTGCTTCATCTCTTCTCCAGACCAAATGCCCCAACTTCTTCCACCTGAGCCTCACATCACAGACTCAGGGCCTTTCACCAACCTGTCTGCCCACCTATGGAAATGCTATGGAATGCTTGTCAGTGTTCTTCAACAATGGTTCCCAGACCAGAATATAATCCTTTGATGACATCTGGCTAGGACAGAGGACAGAGAGATGCCTGCTTCCCTCTCCCTGGGAGCTCCACCTGCCTTAGTGCAGCTCAAGGCGGTATTAGCTCTTTTGGCCACCACATCCCCCAGATGATTGGGGTTGAGCTTTCAATCCACTGAAACCCACAGGTGTTCAGAACAATTGCTGTCTATCCAGGCCTCTCCTACCTTATACTGGTGAGGCTGACTTCAGTACTCAAGTGCCACTCCACAACATTTCATCTTACTGGATTTAGGGGAAGGTTCTAAGGCCTGTCAAGGTCATTTTGGATCCTGACCCAGTCATCCAGTGGGGTTGTTAGCTGCCCCTCCCAGTTTTGAGTCATCTGCAAGTCTGAGGAGCAGGCCACCCATGCCTTCATCCCAGTCATTGATAAAAATGAGGCAGAACAGGCCCCCAAACAGGTCCCTGGAGTCACACCAGAGAACACCTGCTACATGCACAATGAATCATTAGTTGTTCTGTGGGCACAGACACCTACCCCATTCTGAACCCATCTGACTCAATTACCCGCTCAATTACTCCATCTCCTTTACTGGAAGAGTGTGAGACAACCAAAGGCATCACCTCAGTTTGAGGATCTCCAGGGAAGGGACAGTAAGGAGCTGAGCTAGTCCCTGCATCCTTACTCAGAACTGTGGCAGGGCCTGGGCCCCAGAGGATGGTGGCTAGGCAGGGCCCTGCAGGCCCCTTCAGCGTGATCTCCCAAGGAAGAGGGACTAGCACAGGCACTCTGGTTAAAGAAGCAGGAGGAAGTGTAACAAACAGCTCCCAATGACTAATTCATGAGCTTTCAACACCAGAAGAACCTCATGCAACACTGATGACTGGCTGCAGGAAGACTCCCAGCTGCCCACTGGATGAGTCCTCCCTGGTACCTACAAATGATCTCTGTGCATGCTGGGGAAACAGGTGATTGATTCAGAGGCTCTTTCAGGCAAACATCCACACTCTGGAGTCTGGGTAAATACCAGTTCAAGAGAATACTCCAGGAAGCCCCATATTGGTCCCACTGTGTGGTTTGTCTCCTTATCAGCACATGCCTCCTCTCAGTCAGGGTCTTCCAGGGAGGCCCTGGGGAGGGGGATCCTAAGGGCTGAGTGCTGGCCTCCTGCCTGACTGATGAGGAGCTTGGAGATGGCATCACTGCCAAAGGAGGCTCCCCATTTCAGACCTCCCTGCCTCTCCTGTGACAACATTTGTAAACAGGGACTGGCTTCCAGGCTGGTTTCCATAGGCCCTGCCTCATTCTGTCCAAATGAAGAGTCAGCAGTGAGCCCTCCAGTAAGGAGTGAAGTGCCCGATGAAGAGCAGGGGCAAGGCTTAAACCCAGGTCCCTGCCATGCAAGCCCTGCCTCAAACTCCACTGTCTAGAAGAGGCCTTTCCCCATTCCCCTTCATGCTAGTGCCTTCCCTCTACTGATTGTGTCCTACTTAGGCTGTCCATGGCTTATCTGTACATGGCTGCTTGCACTAGACTTCTGCATTTAGTGTTTCTGCTGTTCTTTGAATCCCCAGCCCTCAGCATGGTGCTAGGCACACAGCAGGTGCTTAATACATGATTACTGATTTTTTAATGGTACACAGCCAAGCAGAGGCTTTGGCTTCTCAGAAGGTCCTCTTTGAAGAGGAACAAATAGCTCCTTTTACTTAGGACCCACAATCAAATGTCTGTTTTGACATTTATCGAAGTCTGTTTAAAATTAAAAGCAAATGGTTTACAGAAGATTGTTCAAGCCCAAGGAGGGGGTGCAAAATAGTGACTGACAGGTTTTTTGGAACCTCAAGCTCTTGCTTGATTGACCCTTCATAAGCTCTGATCACCTTCTCCCTTCTCCCCTGGTCTAAGTCACCAACACTGATGAAGTGCCTACTTTGTGCCAGGCAGCATGTGAGGCCCCAGGGAAGCAGGGAAAGAAGCACCAGGTGGTGCCTGGAGTGGAAGCCCAGCTGTGCAGGCACCAGAATCCAAAGCTCCTCAGTCCACTTTCTTACCATCTCAGGGCCACTGATTTCTCAAGGAGACAAAGTGCAGGCTTGGGGGAAACAACCAAAGGATGAACATATTCCCTTAAAAACAAAACACCCCATGTGACAACAAATGCCAGCAGAGGCAACTTCAGCAACATTTGCAACCTATGCCATACTAAAGGGCACAAAACTGTAAGAGGGTCAGGGCAGAAGGTCTTTGGTGGTCACGAAGCACAAAGCCAAACCAAGCTTTTCCTCCACCAAAGTCCTCCCTGGTGCCTCACTATGGCATAGGTGCCCAGGACTGTGACGGGCATGCCGGCAGAGGTAATGGGCCAGGCCTTACTGCACTGCAACATATGGGCCCTGCAGCCCAAGAACAGACAAACACAGTCTAGAGAATGGCTCTGATCAACTACCTCATTAATCTAGCTACAGAGGTACAAAGAAGCCACAATTGGAAGAGAAGTAAAAACCACCTCCTGCCCCCATGCAATCATGTCAGTTCCCCTAAGTTCTGAAAAACACACCCTGCAGCTGGGGTTAGGATTCACACTGCTGGACTGAAGCATACCAGAACCACTACCAGCTGGCCATAATACTCCACTGGCAAAGTGTCCTGGATGGGGGCTAAAAAGGAAAATGAAGTCAAACATAACTCCCACTCCATAATAAACCAATTCTACATAGAGATGAAGAGAATGGGTCAGACAGATACACAAGCTCCCAAGAGAACAGCTACAGGTCTCCTGAGTAAGGCCTCTGAACCATGGGCAGCATGCTCTCTTTCTCCAAGGAAGGTCCCTTGGAAATTTAATTAAGGGCTAGCTATTCATGGGACAGACTGGGAGCCTGAGTGATTGTGGAGAGCAAACAAAGAAAAGGTACCCTGTGATGGCAGGACCCCCTAGGCACAGGATGGGAAGGCAGGAAACATTTCCTTCTGATCCCTGGTGCCAAGGACTCTGGGACTGCAGGCAAGCTTGCCTCTCATGGTTTGCCTACAAGGAGCTGTCAGGGGCAGTTGGCTTTTTTTATCAGTCACGACAAGTGGCCAGCTCACAACATGAACCAGCTAGCCTAAATACTGTCTTAAAGGTTTAGGGTGGCCAAGGGAAGCTACTCTGCAAAGTTGCAGGCTGACATAAAAGGAGAAATGTTTTGGCCAAGGGGCTCCTCCTAGATGGGCTGGAGGCTCATCTGTGGATGCTGCAACTCCTCAATCACTCGAGATCTTTAACTCAGGACAGTCATGGAGGGCATATTCTGGCAAAGTCAAGGCTGAGCTGTCTCTATGGGAAGCTAAGGCATTCTGGAGAGCAGGGAGTGGCTCCAAGTCCACTCACAGGCTGCCTTCCTCACTGGAGGACAACTGCCCCGCTCTCCTCTGCCCAGCAGACCCTCGATTCCCCTCCGTGGGAGGGCCAGTGTGGAGAAGGTCCAGTTGTGCCCCCTCTGATCCTCAGAGCAATGTGCTTGTGGCTCCTGTGGGGATCACTGCCCCTCCAGCCCCTAGCAGGGCCTCGATAAAAAAACAAGTAACGAACCAAACTGCTTTCCAATAAAATCTGCTCCTTTCTTTTGGAAATATGCTGTTAACATTCACAGGTGGTAAAGTTAATTACAACTTGTAAAAGATTATCATGGATAAAAGTACGGCGTGGAAGAGGAGAGGAGGATGGGAAGGTAGGTGGATGGAGGTTGACCTAATTAACCAAATCCATGGGCTCCAGCTGTGGAGATGCTGGAAAATGCCAAGTTTTCCTTCTTTGACCCATGGAACCTATTTGTTTAAAAAAGTTTTCTTGTTCACACACACATAGCCACAATGTTGTCATTCATGTCCTAATCTTGCTTCCACCCAACAGAATGCGCTATTCTAATAAACACAGGGAAGCAGAGCAAACACTGACCAGTCTGGCAGCCCACACCTCCTCCTGCCCCACAGCCTACCACCTAGCCACCACGGACAGCAGCGGGTTTAGGAGCCTTCTCTCCTACTGCTCTCTGTTTCTCTGGGATCTTCTTGTGGGGATCAGAGCAATAGAAGGTCAAAGATCCCTGTGAGGTTGGTAAAGAGAACAAGAATCGACCTGGGGAGCTGAGGTGCAGCTCAGCTAAGCTCAAGCTAAGAGAAATTGGGAGATCTGAGGTCATCGAGCCCAGGTCCCTTATTTCACAGATGGGGATACCGAGACCCAGGGTCAGAGAGGAGCTAAAAGGCCGGTGTTTCCTCCCTCTCCTCCCAGTCGGCTGGGCCGGTTTCTCCAGGACAGGTCCCAGTCCTTCCCGGATGCTTTATGGGGCACAGAGGTCTCTGGGGTTGGGACCAGACAGCGCCAGCCCCCAGCGGGTACCTGGTAAGCATCTCCGGCCCTTGGGATGGTTCTGTTCTGGCCCAAACGGTCCACTTAGCTGTCCCAGGTGTGTGTGTGGGGGACCCTCCCTCACAGCCCCCCTGGAGCTGGGGATGTCTCCTGGTGCTCAGCACATTGTACGGGCTTCCAACTCTCGGGACGCTCGGCCCCAGCCCCGCTCCTCTCCTCCCGGGAAGGGCCCCACTTACGGATTCTGAACTGATCCTTGAGGGCGTCCAGGTCCTCCTTGAGGGCCACCTGCATCCACACCAGGCCCACGCAGGCCACCACGCACGCGGCCAGAATCACAAACGCGCACAGTGGGTAGCAGACCTTGCAGCAGCGGAAGTAATCCCCTCTACAAACAAACCAATAGGCGCAGTCTCGGTGAGCGCCCCTGACCCAGAGTCTGGGGGAGGAAGGGTCTCGGGGCGTGCGACCTACAGAGCTTCCGTGCGATCGAGGAATACCAACACGGAGGGGGCCTGGGAGACTGAGCTCCGTGACCCGGGGTGACTTGGTTTCCCCCGTCCCCTGGCTGCTCCTGGTTTCCCACCGCTGTGCCTTTGCACCGGCCGTCCCTCACGCTTGGGACGCCTTCCCCTCCCCCTTTCCGTTGGAGGGGCCTGCCGGGTGCCCCCTCCCCGGCCTAGGGTCCCCCACCCCCAGCTGCGCAGCGCCCCCTTCCCACCTGGCGAAGCGCGCCCGGGTGCCTCCCCCTCCGCCGCCGCCGCCGCCGCGCTCGTCCTCGTCGTCGTCGTCGTCGTCCTCGTCCTCCGAGCTGGACGCGGAGCCCGAGGCGGGCGGCTCGGTGCGCAGCAGCCGGTGGCCCGAGGCGCCCTTCCAGGCCCGGCGGCTGCGGCGGCTCCGGCCGCGCCCGTCGCCGGGGCCCAGGCCGATGAGCGCGTTCAGCTCCTTGCGCTTCTTCATCTTCTTGGGCGGCGTGAGGGGGCCGCCCGGGGCCGAGCAGCAGCCGCCGGGCTCCAGCGCGGCCCGGCCGGGGGGACGCGGGGGGACGGCGCGGGCGGGCCGCTCAGCCGCTCCCCTCCCTCGGCGCCTCCGGCTGCGGCTCCGGCTCCCACTCCGCCTCCGGCTCGGGATCGGCCTCGGGCGGCCGCGAACTCCGCTCTCGACCCATGGCCACGGCCCGGCCCGGCCCGGTCCCGACGCTCCTCCCCCGGGGCCGCGGCCGCCCGACCCGCCTGCCAGCAACGCGCGCTCCCATTGGCCGCCCGCCGTGACGTTGCTCTGGTCGTCAGCGCGCGGGCGGGGCCTCCTTAAAGGGCCCGCGGGTCCGGCTCTTGGGTCGGGAGCTGCACCTCCGAGCTGGGGCTGCAGCCAGGGGAGAAGAGAAGGAGTGCTTATAGCGCCCATTACGTAGGGCACTGCACACCCCTCCCACGTGGTACAGGTGGGAAAACCGAGGCCCAGGACAGTGAAACCACTTGCCCAAAGTCAAGAATCCTCCGGGTAGAGCTGGAAGTGACATCAGAATCCATTCCGATGGACACCTGGGGAAACTGAGGCTGGATCGGCAAAGCCACTTCCCCAGAGACACCCGGCTAGAAAGTGGCGACACTGATGGCATTCCCGATCCAGTGCTTTTTCCGCTACCGATCTGCCAAGCATCCAGTTCCAAACTCAGTAAAGTGACCTTAGCCCAGTCTGCGCTGCCTCAGTTTCCACCTCTGCACAGGGAAAGGCAGGGCCAGGTGCTCTAATGAGTCAGCAGGTCTATTGGCCTGCATTTAACGAAGCTCTTGCTGTGTGTGATGGGGTGGTTGGGTGCCTGTGCTTGGACCCCAGTTCCAAAATCGCATCTCTCCCTAGCCTCAAAATTATCCCCAGCAGTTTCTCTCTAGCAAAGCAGGACGGCATGCCCTAGCAAAACACTTATCTCTCTTCCTGGCAGTGGCCAGCTGTACCTATAGAATTTATTAGTTTGACCACTGTGTGCATGTGCTGAACTGGCTGTGTACTGGGTCATAAAGATATTTACTACTCACTGACCTATCATATGCATGCTAGACCTAGACATATGTATACTCCTTTACATTTATCTTGTCTAAAAACACATTGATGGGAGTGGCCTGGGTATTTCCCAGTCAGCCCTGATATTAGTTGACTTAGTGACTTTCAGGTTTAAAACCACACCTCCATGTAGCCCCTCCTTGGGCTATTTCCCAGTGAACTCTGGGTAAGATACCTGTGAAGTAGATATAAAAGTGCCTGTTCCTTTAAGAACTGACCACTCCTTAACCGCTCCCTAATCCCACCCCAAAACAACTAATTTGCATATTTGGCACATGTTTTACCCCAAAATATTCTATATGAACTTTATCTGCATCCCTGTAAGGTTGCAGGTTTCCTAAAGACTCTTCCCTGCTGAAAAGCATAATAAATCTTTGTCACCTTGACTTAAAGAATGCTTGAGTTGGCAAATTCTTTCCAGATGCCCCTGACCCTCTCCAGTACGTGGGTCCTTGAGGGGTACTCCCCCTCAACTCCCTTATCTGGGAACTCCAGTCTTGGGGTTCGTGGATCTCATATCCCAACCCTCAACACAGTGTGCACCTGCTAGGCAGGGGAGTTGGCCCCCTGGGGATACAGAGAAAGGCAAAAAACATTCCCTGCCCTCCAGGAGCTGACCACATCCTGGGTATATAAGCTTATACACAGTAGATGGAAAGTCGTGTCAAAGATGAAGTGCTTGTGAGGAAGGATGCTTTTGTTCTTTTTACTTGTGGCTGGCACAGAGGAAGGGCTGCCTCATGCTGGCTTGTTTGATTCATCAGAGGGGTGGAAACAACCAGCCCAGAGAGGGGAAGGGAAAGCCCAAGGTCACACAGAGCTGGGAAGGGAACATAAATGTCCTAACTCCCAGCCTGGAACAGCGTTGCCCTTCTAAATCCTCGGGATTACTTCATTTTAATGCTTTCTTGCTGATTTCTTTTTCAGAACTGGCCCAATTCATCCGAGGTCGGGGAATGGGCTAAGTAGGAAAAAAGAATGCAGGGTGTGCTGAGGAAGAAAACCAGTTATTATTTCAGTGGTTGTTTCCCTGGTGACACAGAACAGGACAGAAATGCTCTTTGGTTCAGGCAGCCCAACCTCTTCTCCCTCTGCCTTCTTCTGCCAGCTGAGAAGCCCGGAGTCCAGGCAGTGACAGCCTAAGGATGACTCTGGTCTCTAAGGACCAGCCCTGCCTGGTGAGGAGAGGACTGGTCTCTGGCCATGGCAGGGGAACAGTGGTTTGGCTGGGTGGCTCTGCAAGGTGGACCTTACAGATGGGCTGTGATCTGCCATGGTGAAGGGAGGGTACACGCTGTCTAAGGCACACGTCTCCAGAGTTTTGTTGTTTCTGTTTTTGTGGTCGTGATTATGTCTCAGGGAAGCAGGAAATGCTAAGTATGAAAATAAAACCAGATGTGGTTTGGGGGGGCTCAGAGGGAGCCAAGGCAAAGAGTCAGGCTCAGCTCCTCACTTTCCCTTCTGTCCCTGGCTCTGACTAGCATGACCACAATTCTGGAGACCAGTGCAGAGGTGAGGGCTTTTCACCCACACCCAGAGAATGACCCTAACACTCACCCTGGGACTCACTGGCACCATTTCAGTAAATTTTAGGACCTGGTTGGGAAAATGGCTTAGCGTGGGGGATGGCAGCCAGGAAAAGGTCATGGAATCACCCAGGGCCAGGGGGCTCATTGTGTCTCAGAGACACAAGCCAGCTCTGCCCCCAGTCTGAGTCATCACCCATTCCAAAGACTGATTGCCCTCCCCCCAGCCACCAGGGTAGGCGAAAGCTGCCCACCTATCTATCACTGGGAGGAGGGCAGTGGGAAGCAGCCCTTACAGGGTTGTGCACGGACACATGGTCTTCTCCGTTAAAAAGGAAGCTTTTTGAGGGTGCCTTTGTGTGGCCAAGCTCATCCAAGTTCCTTCCCAGGTAGTAAGTAGGAGTTAGTAAGTGTTGCTTGTTTGTTGTTAAATATCCTATCTGGTGGCTCCATCTTATGGCAGTGTAAACTGAAGCCCACGGATTTGCCCCAGTCTTATGGATTAAGTAGACCAGCTGGGAATCAAACCAACGGTTCTCTGGTTCCAGTTCCAGGTGTTAGCAGAACTGGGTCACCAGCACTGACCTACTGCCTGCAGGTGTTGAGGACTGCAGACCCACAGGTGGACTCAGGCCCTGAACCTGCATCTGGATCCGCTGCCCGGCAGCCATCCCCAGCCTGGCTCCTGGCCACAGCCTCCCTGAGCCTCACCTCCCTCTCTCCAACACTAACCTGTTGCTTGGCCACACCCCACCCACCAGGAGAAACATGGCTTTACCCCTGGGCACAGGTCCAGGCGGCATCCCCAGCCTGACCCAGCCACCACCCCGACTGCCAGCAGGTCTGTTGGGAAAACAGCCTGCGAAAAGCTGGAGTCCCTCTCTGGACACTGCCCAGTATTCCCGCTTTCACTTCTGCTCTTCTTTGTCCCTGTTCTTGCTTTACTACCCTGCCATAAACTCTTTGTAGAAGCACAGTCCCACAGAATGCCTTGAGTATGGGACAGTGGTTGACCCTGGGAACCTCTGAGTGCGGAATTGTGGGAAGAGGCCAAGAGAGGGCACTGCACATCATTTCTTCAAGGCATCTAGCTGGTGAGGTGGACTTGGAGTGGATTGAGAAAGACCCGAGTTCAAATCCAGCCTCAAATAGGTAGAAGCTGGGTAACCCTGCACTTAACCTCTGGTTGCCTCGGTTTCTTCGTCTGTGAAATGGGGATAATAATAGCACCTACCTTCCACGCTTGTTGTGAAGATTCAGTGAGATAATGTATATAAATGCTTTGCAAACTTTAAAATGCTACGTAAATGACTTGTGTTGTTCAGTTGTGTCTGATTCTTTGTGACTACATCTGAGGTTTTCCTGGCAACCATACTGGAGGGGTTTGCCATTTCCTTCTCTAGCTCATTTTACAGGTGAGGAAACTGAGGTAAACAGGGTTCAGTGACTTCTCAGGGTCACACAGCTAATAAGTGTCTGAGGCTAGATTTGAACTCAGGAAGGTAAGTCTTTCTGACTTCAGGCCTGGTGTTCTATCCACTGAACCACCTAGCTGCCCTTAGATAAATGATAGCTAGCCGTTAGTTTTCAGGGCATAATATTCCGTTACTGTAATGTTTTATAATTTTCATACCCATACCCCAATCAATGGGCATCTGTTTTTTCCCATTCTTTACTAACATAAACATTTTGGTTTCTGTCTTTGACCTCCTTGGGGCATAATCTGAGCAGCAAGATTGCTGGGTCAAAGGGTATGGACAGTTTAATATTTTTTTTCTCGCATAATTCAAATTGCTATCCAGAAAACCATTCTGGGACGTCACCAAGAGTAGCTAAAATGTCCATACCTTTGGAACCAGAGATTCCACTGCTAGGCATTTATATAACCCAAGGAAGCCAATGAGAAATTGACTCCCACATACACCAAAATATTTTTGTAGCACCTTTTTTTGGTAGTGGAATTGGAAACAGTGGGTGCTCATCAAATGGGCAATGACCAAACAAACTTTGGGACATGGATGTGATGCAATCTGACAGTATTATTAACTAAGAATATGGTGAAGATTGGGAAGACGGTGCTAGCTATTTTATTGTAGCCCTACTAAGTGCAAAGTGCTGTGCCCTGGCTATGCTGCGAAAAGGAAAGATGACAAGATACCTGCCCTCAGGGAGCCACCCATCCACCAAGAGCAATATATTGAGAACACAGGCGAATATGATGTAAGATGGAATGTGATGGGAGCAAAGGGAGGATCCAGACAAGGAGCTCTGGGAACATCTGGAGAAAATCTGCAGAAACCCAGATTCCTTTCATGCCAGGCTTCCTGGAGGAGGTGGCAGCTCATCAGGGCCTGGAAAAAAGAGAAGGGTTTTCAAGGGCTGTACCAGGGAGGAACTGGTGCCTTCCTTGGGGGAGGAGGGTGGCCCTGGGGAGAATGTGGAGAAGAGAGCTAGGACAGGGCAAGGCTCATCACAGGTTAGGACCCAGGCATCTGGGTACCCCAGCTTGGAGCTCTTCCTAAGTTAGGAGTTTCTTAGCCTCCTTAGTCAGCAGTTTCTCAGAATAGTCTCAGAGATGTGGCAAGGTTGGCTGGCACTCCTGCACTACCTGGGGTCAGGGGGAGGTTAACATCCTGGGAATTGTGGGGGATGCCAGAGGAACTCCCCTCCCCCTCCCCCACAGGTGCCTCACAGCCCTGGGGAGCCCATAGTGGCTGGCCCCTTTCCAAGCTGCAGGTGGTTGGGCTCCTGGAATTTCCCAGAAGTCCTGGAATTCCAGGATTCCTGAAATTTCTCTCCCCACCATCTGTTTCAGCTTCCAGGTAAACAGCTGTGCCCAGATGTGAGGGAGGCCCTACAACCCAGCAGGATGCAAAGGCTGAATGTGTATGTGGGGAGGGGGGGAGCAGGGAACCGAAGTAATGTGAGAACAATGATCCCCTCCCCCCAGAGGAAGTAGTGGCCTCATTCCCACTATTATATCAAGACAGGGCTATTGAAGGAATCCGGTCATTCTTCTCACCAATTGGACCCCAGGATTCTATTTCAGACTTGGCATCTGGCCCTCTCACTTTGAGAAAGGAGAGCAGGAGAGCAAGGGTACTGGAGATCAGGTCATAGGCGCATCCAATGAAGGGGCTGGCCATGTGAAGGCATGATGGGGACCCGAGAGTGGCCTTCAAGTATCTGAAGGCTTGTATCTTAGAAGAGGGGTCAGCCTTGTTCAATTTGGCAGAGCCAGGAACAGTGAGAGGTAGTTGTCAAGTGGGATGGGTTGTCTTGGCAGATAATGAGTTCCCCTCTCTGGAAGTCTCCTTGCAAAGGCCAGGACTTCCCCTTCCCCCTCTTGAGCATGTTGTAGAAGACCTTTCTTTCCTTCCAGTGATGAGGTGCTATGATTTGTTATATTACTCTCTTTATAGGACTCAGTTTATGTATCTGTAAAGTGGAAGTGATAGGTCTCTACTGAGTTCCTGGTGGTAGTATCCTCACAGTTGCCTCAAACTCCCTATGTTCTTACTGCTCTGTACCTCCGCCATCCAAACTCTGTAGCATGATGCAAGGATGAGGGGGAGGTATAGGCACCTGCTTTGGGCCTGAGGGACCCTTGCCATGGACAGGAAGAACAGCTCCTTCTTAATTCTAATTCCAGTCCCCAAATGTAGGCACTCATCCTCCTGGACTACTTGGTCATCCAGTCCACAAACATTTATCAAGCACCTCCTTTGGGCCAAACACCATTCTCATCATTGGGAATACAAAGACAGGCAAAAGCTAGCCCTTGTTCTCAAGGGATCACATTGCAATGGGGGAGACAACACATGAACAACTACGTACAAACAAGATGTATTCAGTGGAAAGAGTGGTAATTTCATGGGGAAGGGACTACTAGGAGGAGGAATCAGGAAACCTCCAGCAGAAGGTAGCATTTGAGGTGAGTCTTTGAAGGAAACCAGGAAAACCAGGAGGTGCCAGGTAAGGGAGGAAAACATTCCACGTGTGGGACATAGCCAGAACAAAGACTTGGGAGGACTTGTGAGATGGAACACCAGCTAAGGCAGTGTCTCAGGGTCATAGAGAAAGTGGAGGTGAAGCTAGAGTGAGAAGACTGGAAGGGTAGGAGAGGACCAGGTGGTAGAGGGCTTTAAACGTCATACAGAGGAATTACTGAGGCTTGCACAGCACCCCACCCAGAGGCCCCAGGGCTGCGGGGGACCCTCCCAACCAGTGCCAATATGTGTGGGGCCCCACGGCACACCACCCCCAGGTCCTGGGCCTGTGGGGGATCCTCCTACTCTGTGCCAGTATGTGTGGGGGGGCACCCATGGCAAGCCACCCCAAATCCCCAGGGCTGCGGGGGAACCCTCCCACCTGGCAACAATATGTGGAAGGTCCCCACTGGCAGCCCACCCTGAGGCCTGGGAGCTTCGGAGGACTCTTCCACCTGGTGCCAATATCTGGGGGGCCTCCACGGCACCTCACCCTGAGGCTCTGGGCCTGCAGGGAACCCTCACACCAGGCACCAATATGAAAAGGCCCCCACATCACCGGATCCTGAAGCATCGAGGCTGTGGGGGAACCTCCAACGCGGTGCCAATATGTGGGGGGCCTGGTGCTGGGTGGGATTTGCAGACCCAGCCCCCACTGTTGGGGGTTGTAATATTAATGGGATGTTTAGTTGTTCACTGCCCATTTATAGGCCTCTGGTGGACCCCATTAAGGGAAGCTTCCTATGGAAAAAACCTTTTGCTAATTAGGCATTGACTCAGGAGGGTTGTAATTCCCTCTGGCTCTGAGAAGGGTTTTGCTTTGGGGGCTTGCTTGGGAGAAGGATCCAGAGATTCTGTGGTGGAGTCTGAATGACTATTTTCAGAGCTATTCAGCCCCAGGGCCAAGATAAAAGCTTTGCATCAAGGCTTTCCTGCTGCCTCCCCAGGGCTGGTTTGGGACCTGGGGGAGGGTGAAGTTGCCTGTGGTGGGTAGTGGACCTCTGAGGACTTTACCCTCATGCCTTCTTTGTTGCCCAGCTGCCCCTCAGGACTTGGAATCGATGGCTAGAAGGAGAAGGACACACCCCCCAAGAGAACTGTATTTGGACTTTTTTGTTTGTGTTGGGACTTGGCTCATTAAAGCATGCTTGCACCTGAGAGTGCCAGGAGGAAGCCTGCAATGGCAGCATGGGGAGGACTGGAGGGATCCATAGAGGTGGGGAGCAGAACTCTCTGTGGCTCAGGCAAAGCGGAGGAGGGGGGCTGTAGTGAGCTGTTGGATGGGGTCAACCACCTCCAAAACGGGGGATCCCTTCTGGACTCCAGACGGGAGGCCTGGGAGGGAAGAAGAAAAATCACCTCCCATGATCCTCTCTTCTCTTGTTTGGTCATCAACACTTTCCTTATTCATAGGTCTGACAGGTGCCTTTTTCCAAATTCCCTTGGATGACCCTTAATGACCCCACCTGGTGCCGAGTGAAAGTAAACAGTAACTGTTCCTTTGGTGGCCAGCACCTTTGAGGATCTTCCCCTCTCAGTTTGATTTTTTTTTTTAAATGAAAATGGCCATTCCCGGACTCACTTCCTAAAGAGGCCTATTCACTGCGTGGGCGTTGCCTCCTCGAAGGGAGAGCTTGAAAAGACCTTAGCTTAAAAATGGCGGAGGTCTCCCACTACATGCTAGGCCATCTCCAGTCCTCCTGATGGATATCTGGCCTCCAGACCCAGATGGCTCCAAGGGAAAAAGTGAGACTGATGACTTTGCTCAGCCTCCCCTCACTCAAATCCCATTCTGTTGTAAGTCACATCATGGTTTCCCTGCTGTCCTGGTCCACACTGAGAACGAAGGACAAACAACACTGTGACCCTTTCTACCTCTTTGGCTAGCATGCCTCCCAGGCTGGTTGGGGTCCAGGGTTCTGGCCCGAGTGCCATGTGTCCATGGCAAAAGGATTCTTTGTCAATCCTCTGCTCCTTCTTGTCCCAACCCCACCTGAAACAAATCATCAAGGAATGAATCAGTGGGATGGTGTGGGGGTATGGGGGACCCCAGAGGTTCTGAGTGGGCAGGGCCAGAGCAATGAGCGTCCAGGGGGAAATTTGTGGACTTCAGATTAAGGTTAATTGGAGGCTCCTGAAGTCTGGGCGGATTATTGCCTGTGGCTGGGAACAGCAAAGTTCCCGGAAGGAGATGCGAAACGTGAGATTTAGTCTCTGGCAGAGACTCGCAAAAATCGACCCAGGAACACCGCCTTGTGAGGCTCCCAGGGGGCTGCCCTCTCTCTTGGGGGTGGGGTGGGGTGGTGGCTTGTTGGAGCACACCTTGAC
This sequence comes from Trichosurus vulpecula, assembly GCF_011100635.1. Lineage (NCBI taxonomy): Eukaryota > Metazoa > Chordata > Mammalia > Diprotodontia > Phalangeridae > Trichosurus > Trichosurus vulpecula. The sequence continues at coordinate 32,571,446 of NC_050576.1, read as the reverse complement.
TGCCCCCTAGCGCTTGAAACAGTGGCTCAGTGTCTGCCCATTCAGCTGCTGACAGCCAGAAAGTCGAACCGGCCTCCATCCACACATATTGGTGCCAGGTGGGAGGGTCCCCTGAAGCCCCTGGGCCTCTGGGTGGGGTGCTGTGAAGCGGGGGATGGGGGCGGCGGCGATGGCAGCAGGGGGACAGCAGACTTGTGAGAGAGTAAAGGGCTCTTGAGGACAAAGGGTGGGCTTAGGCAAAATAGACTTTACAAGAGAGGATTGGGGAGGGAGGGGGAGACCAACAAGGAGACAGAAAGTGAGAGACAGAGGGAGAATATGACAATATTTTGTTCACTACTTCCTTTCATATGCTTGACTCTTTGTTTTTCAAATGAATTTTATTGTGTTTTTCTCATTTACATTCAAAGTTATAATTGGTATTTGTGAATTATGCTCCATTTGACTTTGACTCGCTACTTTCCTTCTCAGCTTACCTTCCCTCTTATTCCTAATTTTAGCCAAGCCTCTAAAAGTCCCTCCCTTATCTATTCACACCCCACCCCCATCTTAATCTCTCTACACTTGTAAAAGTCTCTCCCTCGACCTATCCCCCAGTTTGCTCATCTCTCTATAAATTCAGAAGTTTTCTCAACCTCTTTAGACGTATATGTAGTTTCCTCTTGAACCCAGGGGAGAGTGAGGTTCCAGTATTAGCAGCTCTCCAACTCCACTCCATCTGCTTCCTCTGTATTAATTCTTCCTTTCATGCCCTGTTTTCATTAGATAGCTTCCCCTCTCCTCTTTTTCTTAACCAACTTTGTTTCTTAGGATCATCTCATCACAGACAACTCGGCCCCAACCTTTCTTTCCAACCTTAGTAATGGTAAGATTTGTAAGAATAGCCCCCCTCCCCTACTCATTTTTCTTGTATGTATTCATGTCTTCTCTGCCCTTTGATCCTTTCTTTTCTGTCCCTTTCTTTTAGCTTTCTCACGTCTGGGGATGGCATGGGGCACACCCTGGAATCCTTGACGTTCAACGTCAATCTGGATTTCCAGGATTAGGTTTCTAAGCTATGCTGGGCTTGGCTGTGCATGGTCTATGATCTCAAGTTTGTCCACAAGGCAGAGACAGACCATCTTCAGTTTGTGGGGCTAAAGGGGGAGAGGATAAAAAGGCAGGGAGGGGGTAGTGGTGGTGGGGGAAGCAGAGAGATCGTCATTTCCTGACCAGGTATTGGCTTGTGTGACTACCTTGGTGGCTAGACTGCTTATGATTTCTTCACTTCTGCCCATCTGTACCAAGGTGGGGGGCGGGGAGAAGGAAAAGAGGATTGATATCTCCCACTTGGAAGATCTGCAGTTCCACAACTTTCTCCCCTTCCACACTTTGAGCCTCAGGGAAATCCCCAAGGGCTTTAATGCCCCTTGAAGCTACTCCGCATTTAAATCATGGCCTCCCCTCCCAAGGCCAATGCAATTCCCTCCCCTATTTGGTCAGAATCCTGGTGATTGTTCTGATGGAGAAGAGGGACTCCATGAGGAATGCATCCTTTCCTTCTAAGGGACCCTCATTCCACACAAGCCCCACCCCACAAGACGATTCCTTTATTCTCTCACTTCTTTATTTTTAATCGATTATTTCCCTAGCCCCCAAATTCCCTGTCTCCGTCCTGTCCCCTGGCCCCGCAGCCACTATGGCCACTCCCCCGGGCTATGGAAGGGGACCTCAAACCAGATATAAGTATGGACATCCCTTGCCTTCAGGGACATGGGGTGAGGCGGGATTGTGTGTAGAGGACAGGCAGCAGCCCTTCACTCTGAAACGTGCAGCTCCCAGCCTCTGAGCATGTTTGGCTAGGAAAACAGCGTGAAGTCCCCGAATCTAGCCAGCTTGCTGCTCCCTTTCTTGGGAGGGCTGAAGCAGAGCTCAAAAGACAAGCAAAGCCTAGGCCTGCCAGCCACCAACTCTCTAAGCTAAAAGTCACTCACCCAACCCTCTTTCTAGCCATTTATTCCAAGTAGCTGGCCCTCTGCTCCCCTCCCTGTGACTTAGCCCAACATTCCCAGGCCTAGCCTGGGCTCAAGGAATACTATTGGGACACACAGGAGAACAGAAAGGAAAGAAGACCCTTGGGGGAATTCATGACTTCATGGCCCCTGAACTAACCCTGTCCTCCTTCACCAGGCAGGCAGGCAGGAAGGAAAGGAAAGGAGGAAAGAGAAAGAAAAGGAAGAAGAAAGGGATTCCAGAAAGAATGAGCAAGAAGGAGGGAAAGAAAGAAGGGAAGGAAAAAAGGCTTTTCCACCCACCAGACACACTGAATCTCACCACACACACACACACACACACACACACACACACACACGCACACGCACACGCACGCATGCACACATACACTCGCTCGTGGAAGGCTCCTGTTGTTGCTATTGCTGCTGCTGACCTTTGGATGGGGATCCAACCAGAAGGAGAGGAGGGAGCCCTTAAGGATGGGCCTTGGCTGGGCGGGCTGTCCTCTAGCTTCCAAAATCTATCTATGCAGGTCTGGGCCCCAGCACATGTAGCCATCCAGCCAGACACCCACTGAATTCCTTGGCAGGCCTGGCTGGGACATGGTGAGAAGCAGTGCAGAAGTCCTAGGGACAGGAAGGAAAGGAGATTGTTGAATGTCTGGATGAGGGACAGGGGGGCAATTCCCACTGCCAGTAGTTTCTTTATGAAAGGTTCAAACAGTGGGTTAAATCCACAGAGTCTCAATTTGAGAGAGAGGTGACACTGTATTTGCAACTAGGTTTGCAGTTACTAAATCCTTGAGCACTGTTGGGGGAAATCGAAAAGTCCAGGCTGACTTGGTCCACCCCAGGTCCAAGCAAATAAGGCTCTTACCTCTGCCTAGCAATCCTCTGTCTGGCTCGCTGAACCTGTATAAATGTCATTGTGCACACCCTTGTTAACCACTCTGGGAAGCTCGGAGCTTCCAGAAAGTTCTTTCCTTTCACTTTGCTTCTCTGATCTGTTCGAGTTTGGAAATGTAAGGATTGGGTTGAAAAGAGAAAAATAAACTTGTAAGGAAGTCTTAGAAATTACACTTGGGAAAGTGTAACATGAGATAGGAATCGATTTAGGAATAACTTTTGAATTGGCGTGTATTTTGAACTTAGAAATTTTGCTGTAAATTATATGAAACTCGTACTCATTTTTATGACCTTCAGCTTTAGTGTTTTATAGCTAAGAAGAAAGAAGACCTCTGGATGCAGACCCCTTACTCTTGTGTCCTGTCCTTTCCATGTTTAGTCTTAATTGAGATTAATTGACAGCCTCCCACTTGTTCTAAGCTATGTGGCCCCTTGCTCTAAAGGGAATTTCAGCTAAATTGAAATTAAACTGAAAAATTTACTAAGAAATGTTTTGTCTAACCAGGCTAATGTGATTTTGAATGGATGACAAAAACCTTTCTCATCTTCTGATCTCTCTCCCTAGAGAATTAAGGAAGTTTTAAGAAACAATACAAGAGGGGGGCAAGAAACTTCATCATTTTTACTATGGGCTTTGCAAAAATACTAAACTGTATGTAAGGCTAGATCCCTTCAGCCTGCTGTGTGTTAAAAAAATAAAAACACTTACATAATGGATATCTTGGGTGGTACAGTATGTCAATTGAGAGAAGAGGAAGGAAGGGAAGGACTGGACTTGGAAAAGGCTAGACCCCAAGATTCCAGCCCCAGCCTTTCTCCAGGTGATCTTTCACCAATTTTACTAGTGAATAATTACTCTAGGTTTAATTGCTAAAGTTTCTGTATTTATGTTCAATTTAAATCCAGGGAGCTGTCTTTGCCCACCCAATGTCTGATATCAGGGAAATGTGTTTAAAACGGCAAAAACAAGTTTTTGCCCTTTAACATCCACTTTGTTCAAGGTTTCTCTATAGTGGCCTTAATCGTAATCACTTAAAATTTCAGCAATCAGTGTTTAAAATGTATATTACCATTGTGAAAGCTTTTTGTATATGAATTTTGGTAATAATGGAAAAACACAACTCTCTCGCTTTATCAATTACCAAGTATTAACTCTCTCCAGAGTCTGAAAAGTGAAGAATAAGTAGGTAGAAAAGTAAGCAAGCATACTTAATTTGGAAAACTGCTTTCAGCTGATCTCTGTAGGCAAATGGGCAGTCAAGCATTTTGTGATCTCTATCTGGCCACCAGACCCAGATGGCTCCGAAGGAGAAAGTGAGGCTGATGACTTTTCACAGCCCTCCCTCACTTAAATCCATATCCCTTGTGTGCCATGGCATCACCTCCCTGATGTCATGGTCCTCTTGAAGAAAGAAGGACCACCACCACCACCAACCTCAAGCATCACATCCCTGATGTCATGGTGCCCTTTGAGAAGGAAGGATAAACAGCAACAACATGCTGTTGACTGAGTTGGGAGAAGCCAAACCCCCAACTCTTTTTACTGTTTTAACAGGACATGAGCCACTGCATGCCTCCTAAAAGTTTTTGTAATTAGGAAAAAGAAAAAAAAACAACTCTTAATGGATTTTTAAAAAAGCATTTGTTCCACAAACTCTTTCTATGTTGGGACTAGGAACAGGCAGTGCAAGTTTCGATCTTCTTTTGGGAGAATGAGAGAGACTTGGAGCTCTTTGATTTCCTAAAGAACAACTGAGTTATAAGAAAGAAGAAACAAAACCAAAAAAACAAAAACAATAACAAAAGAGGAGAAAAAATAAAAACAAAAGAAGAAAAATAGGAGAGTAAATAGATTGCCTCAATCTGCACAATTCATTCCATTGGTTGTAATTTTTCTTTACAACTTGACTATTGTATAAATAAGTTTAATGCGAAGTTATATGTAGAAGATATATCGGATTCCATGCCATCTAGGGGAGGGGCAGGGGGAAGAAAATCTGAAATTCCAAATCATGCGGAACTGAGTGTTGTAAACTAAAAATAAAAAATCTTAATAAAAAAAAAGAACAACTGAATTGCAACTAATCAGGCAACAGGCTATAATTGTCATAGTTTAATGAAGAAAATCACCTAGGGAGAAATTAACTATACACCCTGGGAGGTTTAAGAACAGTATTTGCTAAAATCATGAAGGAAATACTCAATAGAATGAATACAGTCTGGGATATGGTTGAAATGTAAAGGAAAGTTGGGCAGTCTGAGTAATGGGTTTGGGAGATTTGGAAAGAGATATAAAGGCTTGAGGGTAAATATGGGAGATATAAGAACGTTTGGCTTTTTGAACCATAGGAAAAAATGTGGTTTTTTTTTAACAATTGAAGAGGTTTTAAGCACGTTGAGATGATCTGAGCAAGTTTGATTTTGTGTAAGTAGACCGATTGAGAGAAAGGCAATAGAAAAAGTTGTAGAGATTAAGGAGAAATTTGATAAGCAAAGTGTTGCTGAGTAAGATACTCGGGGTAGATTACTGTCACTTTTAAAATCTTTGGTAGTATATTAACTGGCAATAGTGAATCCCATAATATGAAATGCTTGGAATAAACAGCCCTTGTATAAAATACAATGTTAAATAACTGAAATTTTCAATTGAGATTCTGTATGATACCATTTTGAAAATAGATCCAGGTATAATCCGGTCACATTTTAGGTAAAATGTGTCTCTCCTAGTAAGATGCTTTTGGTTAGCCAAAATTTATTACAGAGGACCTTAAATATTGCCTTGGTGCATTCAAATTGAGAATTATTTAATTATTTAATTAACTCCTTCTGTGAAAACATTCAAAGGTTTCTGCCTGCGGAAAATGGACTGCACCCTGCCAGCATCTGATCTTTTTTGCCTGGGCCAAAAACCACTCCTCCAACTAGAATCCAATAATATTTAGCCCAGTACACTTTAACCTAGCAAGTAATCACAGGTGTGAATTCAAACTGGTAGAGCTTTTTATGTATTGTTGATTTAAAATGAAAAACATGTCTATATTGTGAAACTTGGTAATATCAACATTGTTAGAAAAACAGATTCTCTGGTAATTTGAGCATTGCTAAATATAAATTCAGTTCAAGGAAAATCCTATTGGCGGATTGGCGGATAATTGCCTCAACTGGAAAGAAGGAAGGAAGACTAATTAGGAAGCCATTACAAGGTCTTCTAGGTCACATGACCAACGAGATGTGTACCATGGTTGGAGATGGGAGAAGAGATAAAGGCTTCTCTGGTTCCAGAAGTTAGAAGTGATCTCTCTCCTGCCTGCATCTTCCAATTAGGTGCTCTCCTTAGACCTCATTACACATGGCTTTGAATCATTTGCTTATGTGACTCTTCCTCCCTTGGCTCTCATTCTTACCCTCTGGATTTGGTCACTATGTCTCTTCTGATTTCTTGCCCTGAAACTTTGCAGACTAGACATTTTCTCTGATTTCCCATAGGTTCTCAGACCTCTCTAAAACAGAAATTATGTGCCAAAGAAAACAATTTCACCATCTCCAGTGGTCTAGGGTACCCAGAACACTGAAGAAGATAAAAACCCCAGACTCAGGCACTGATGCTCACTGACTCCGAGCTCACTCAGTACCCTTCCCATACTACTAGCAGCAAGCTTGCACTAGTAGATCCAAGGATACAAGAAAGCCTTACATTAAAACCCACCCTTACACACCATCCCCCTTCTCTCTTTCTAGTGTCCTAGAGACCCTGCCTCCAGGATGCAGAAGTTGTCAGCTCCTGTCAGGCTTTTGCTTCTGAAGATCTGTGGCCAAGTTGGCTATCGAGGCCTATGCAATCGCTAAGCCCCAGCGCTGCAAACTTCCGAACTGCTCATGCTAGAGAAAGTCGATTTGGAATTGCTGGTACCAGGGCAGAGAAATGAGGAACATAGAGAGTGGAATGGGTCAGCTGGACAGGATACCATGTATGGGTGGGGCTATGCAGCACTGAGGGAAACTTCAAACACATAATGTTTAAATTTAACAGCTCAGTTTAGAAACAACTAGTTTCTAAAGACATGAGGAGAAAGACATTCAAATACAAAGGAAAAAAAAACCATTTTAATGAGGCAAGACTATTTCAAACCCACTAGAAAAAAAGAAGAGGGAATGGAGCAATGTGCTCTGAGGAGCAATAGAGCTCAGTAGGTTCAATAATGAGAAGTTTGAAACATGTTCAGAAAGCAAATCTGAACTGAAGAGATTGGCTTCTCAAACACGCCAAACACCAGAAATACAGCAGGCAATGACAGCAGCAGAAGGACAACAGAAAGAGCAGTAAATTTCTAAATGTTTACAATGAGGTAGATAGGTGAAGACAGAAATCTGTTAGCTGTAACAGCAAAAAGGTGGACAGGGGTCGTTATGAACAGAACCGGCAACCCAATCCCTAGAGGTGAATCAATGTGTCTTTTGTCGGACTACTTTACCACATGGGAGGGTACATAAAAAGGGAATGAGGGGAGCAGGCGGACAGATAGGATTGAGTGATGCATCAGGGTCAATTCAAAGGCTAAAAATGAGGGGAAGGTGTCCTCTGTGGCCTTAGAAAGAGAAGAGTCTACAGGGGAGAGAATGAGAAGGAGGGAAGAAAGAATGAAAAGGGGTCAGGAAGGGAGGGATGCCTTATTTTGGTGGCAGGAGGGCATTCCACTGATAAATGTGCCTATGGATGAAGGAAGAAAAGAACCTTATATTGGCTATAGCCTGGGGCATTTGGTGCTTGAAAAGACTACTTGGCCTGGGAGGGAGGGGAAGTTGGAACCTCTATGGGCAACTGGTATCTGCAAGAGCAGGAGAACTTGGACATGGGGAGGAGGTTTCCAGGAAAGTATAAGGAATAAATATCAACAAGAGAGAGTTCAGATCAGTGTCGCAGGGAAGGGTGCTACCATGGCGCAGTATCCTTTCTGACACTTGTAATAACTGACATTTTTCTGGGAATAAGGCACAGTGGGAATCCATGAGGTGAGCCCTACAAGGTAATGGCAGAAAGTGCCAGGATGGAAGAGCCTAAAATGAATACCTTGGAAACTTATGAAAAATACAGAGAAAAGAGAGAGAAACCAGATAGTTTTAGAGGTCATGGCTCAGAGGATGAAGGTCTAAAGTAAACAAAAAGAGAAGATGGGTAATGGAAAGTGAGAGAAATGCTTTTTGGAAAGAAGTGCAAAAAATGGCAAGTTTTTAAAGAAAACCTACTGGAAAGGAAACTTCTTGCTTCTTTGATGGCCCCTTCTCCCATCAGTGAGCTTCTCCTGGAAATACCATATTAAGGAAGGGCTCCAACTGGTCATCCTTCATTCCCCTCCGAGTTCTCTCTGATTTTCCAGACACCACCCTCCCCTTCCACTGTGCCCTCTAGAATGCCTGTTCCATAAGCAGCAAACTTCCTTTCATACTCAGTCTTTTCCCCTTCTGCTCCTTCTATCTCCTATTACTTAAATGTGGCTCCCCACATGACTCAGCCTCACTGGCCACCCTTCCCATTGCTAGCTTCCCCTTCACTCACTCTTCTTGGTTCATTGTTGGAGGTGGGGGAGTTAGAATATTCCTTGATCCATGTTACCACTTCCAGGTTGTCCCTTTACCTCCATCGCTC